>NC_066315.1:125287373-125587373 GCF_022539315.1 Serinus canaria
TTCTTTTTAAATAGTTCTCTATGATTGCTCAGATAGAATAAAACTCTTTGCACAACAGAAAAATCTGCTAAAGAAAATTGCAAATACCTTTTGAGCTCTGATGAATCACTTCTCATCAAGTCATTGAACAATAATTTTTAGTCTTTCCCAACAGAAAGCTCATTTTATCAAGGTAGATGGGAGCTAAAGAGATCAGCTTTTTCATTATGGTGATGATGTGAGGTGAATTTTACAAGTAAGGCAGTCTTTGTTCAAACAGACTCATCTTTGACTAAGGACAAAGTTATGGTACTTCAGCATTCAATCTGGTTTGGTTACTGTGTGAAGAGTTACATGACCAATTTTTTTAAAACAGATACATTTGCCTTGCAGGGGTTCTTGGTAAGGCAATATCTATATTAATCACAAAATTTGCTTTATTACCTAACATTTTTTACTCCAGTTTTGAGTATCTCATGCTCTAATAATAGTAGAAGTGTGTAACCTTAGAATTCTTATGCTAGCAAATTAAACTTCAAGCTATAAAGTTGTCGAAGTGATGACTCAGCTTACCTATTGTTTTTATAGCTGATCTCTGTGGGAAGCTGCTGTTAATAGAAATTGGGGAATGGTTTGTGTTATCAGCTGAACATGCATGGTTGTGGTGGCTCAGCTGGGCACCTATGTGCATGTGAGGAGAACTGGTAAGCCAGGAAAGGGAAATAGGTCTGGATCTTGCCTCTGATAAGGATGTCAAACTCCCAAGGGCAGAGCCCATCAAAAACAGCAGCTACTACTTTGAGGGAAATCCTGGACCAAAGTACTGGAAAATCTCATCTTTCACAAAATTAAATAGTGCCCGTAGTTTGGATTTTTTATATAAAGTTTAAAATTACAAAACAACTGAAAGCTGATGCTGAGATCAAGCATTTAGAGATCTTCCTGTCAAAATTTTACATAAAATGGAGAAATGTTTTAGTTTTTCCAGAATTAACATTTTCTGATAGGAAATAGCTCTAGTGCAATACCAGTAAATGGATGAATGAGGACACCTGGCTTCAAGCATAACTTTCTCTGGGCTAGTGAAATGTTTTTCTAACTGAATTTCTCTTGTTCTGAATTGTCTTTGCTGACGGGCTCTCATTAAGACAACAATCTGTTTGCTTCTGATTCTGAAATTATTATTTTACAAAAATGATATCTATACAGGAAAGTAACAATGGGGGTAAAATGCTAATTGGAACTCCAATTACTTAATCCCTTTCTGTAATCATTTTCAAGGATGAAATTGTCAAGGGACATGTTTGCTTGTTACTCTTACATTGGCTTTCTAGCGTAATTCCGGGAATCTTTGGAAATAAACAGTTTTTATTTTCTTCAATTCCTTTACTCCTAGAGACTTTTAAGCATCATTGACATGCATTTTGAACAGAGTGAGATTAAATAGCAAGCATCTTATAAATCATGTACCTAAACCATTCAGAAGGAAGCTGACATATTTCTCCAAACAAATCTTGAACTGGAAATCAGAAGGAAATCAGCCTGATATAGGGTTATAACCATTATAAAGTGAGAGGAAAACTTGGATGTCCTAGAAAAAGTAGTACGTAATCCATTAAAGAATATTCTTTTCTATTTGCCTGTGGTATTCTCTTTTCAGAAGACCTTGAAAAAAATTATATAGAAAGGCACAATGCAAACTCATTATTTTCTAGCACCTTGCCACTAGGAAGAGCATATCTCTACTGATAAGCTTAGTGCCTCGTGTCTGCCAGTTGCTGTGTTTTTTCTCCTTGAGTTTATCCACTGCCTGATGTTTTATATGCAAATTACACGTGGCTGAATGGGTTTGCTGCTGCAGTAGGTCAGTGATGAATAAAACAAAGCTAGAAGTCTAGTGTTAAAGCATTGCTGAGGGTTTTGCTGGCCATATTGGCAATTATGTAAAGAGTAACAAGTACAGGGAAATTAATCTTTAAAGGTGGTTGTGGGGTTCTCACGTGGAAACAAGTTCTCACCTGTGTTAGATCAAAAGTAAAAGTCCCTTCCTTGTTTTGAAGCCAACAGTTATCATTTCTCAGTTTAAAATACAAAGCTCTCACTTCAAATACCAGACTAATAAATAATTGAGAACCACATGTGTGTTACATATGGGAGCTGCTTTAGGTTTTCTTCTGTCTTTTCATTAGTCAGCCCTTATTGATGAGTTCATTCTCAGTCTTTCTGCATAACTTACAATACAGCCTTTTTATTGGAGACTTTGCTCAGGTAATTATATTGTCACACAGAGAAATACCTTCCAAATAACCTTCTCCAAGTACTGATATAATTTCACTTTCCCACTTAATGCACAAGTTCTGTAACTGAGAAGTATCAGATGTTTTCCACTTGAGTTCTAAGCAAGTCTGTACTCACATCACTGGATAAATAGGAATGTTTCCCCTACTACAAAGGGAGACACAACTAGAGGACAAATGTAAACCTGGACCAGAGCTAAATATTGTTTTTCAAAAGCAGATTAAAGCTACCAGCAAGAGCATTAACAATAACAGGAAGGCAGCTGGAAGAAACCAAGGATCCAGTTTATCACATGCAGCAGCACATTTATTTTATTACTTTTCCTTGGGCCAACCTCAGCAGAGGGATGCAGTGCCTAAAAACTAGCACTTGATTGGCTAACTGGGAACTTAGCACATAAGTGTTAATGGATTTTGCATAGAAAGTTCATGCAGAATATAAAAACCATTTGCAGGCACCAGCAAAATAATTCTCATCCAGATAAATTCAGACAAAAAAAATCTGGTCTATCCACTTATTTTCTTGTCTTGTATTCTTTTAAATAAATACTTTTTCAAATTGGGTTGTCTGATTTTCAGCAATTTAATCAGCTCTTAAATGAACTATTTTTAATTTCTATTTTAAATTTTTGTATCTATTTTGTTAGAGATTTTCATCTTTGCCATCTGCTGTTTGAGGGCACCTAGACTTATCATACAGACAATGAAATGCGTTTGGTCCTCCTGTGTTGCAGACAGCATGACAAGGAGATGTGTTAATCTTTAAAATGCTAAAGAAGAAATTTGTCTCTATATCCCTGTGTGCATTGATCAAAACACTGGTCTCAGATCTTAGCCTATTAATCACTGATGCTTCACTTAGATTTTCCTTCACTTATGTGCATCTCCTTGCTCAGTGTCCTCTTTGTTGATCCTACCCACTTTCTAGCCTCCCCACTGTCACACTTACCACAGAGAAGTTAAACAACTATTATGATTATTTAACAAGTTCTGAAAAAAAGTATTAAAAACTGTGATGGACCTACCTGATCTCCCCAAATACAGCTCCTGCTCTTAGTGTAACCAGGACTTTGGTACCATCAGGGCCTCCAAGGACTTGAACTTCACCTTGTTTGATGATGTACATCTCTCTGCCAATCTCTCCCTGGGCATACAAACACATAAAGAGCCCACGTTTTAGCAATGATTTTTGTTATTAGAATCACATTACAGGTTCTTCTTTAAATATCTTTCTACTCTCTCATGAGCAGGGGGTGTGCCACTATTATGAGGCAAAGTGGCAACTTATTTTTAAGAGTGAAAAAGCAGCAGCAACAGAGCCAGGACTGAAAATGAAGGGACTTGCACTTCTGATCTCTTCACTTGGTGTTCCAAGCTTGCATGCAGCCTCTCCTTGGTGAACAGGGTGAGACCAACATACATCCAGGGGGAAAGTGGCTCCAACATTCCCTACTACATGTTGCAGCATTAATAAGATTGCTATGGTTGTTGGTCACATAGTAGACTTACACAAGTGAGAGGCCTTTTAGCTCTGAATCAAGCTGTAGTTAGTTGATAGTTCAATTTCTCATGGCCTGTCTTTGTTAAGAACTGTTCCCATCAGACTGCAGTATCAAGACATTGAATCTGTTGCTGGTCTTTATTCCCTCTGTTGTGTCAGAGTCCCAGCTGTAGTCTGAGATCCTTTCATGCTGTGCATTGTATAAGCAAACACACCAAACTACTTCTTCACTCTTCCTAGCCAATAGCAATTAGCAATCCTGGGGCTGGTCTTTGAGAGGACACAAAGATCCTTCAGTGTATTCCCAAATGTTTGACTTCTGCACAGTGCAGTGGAGCTAGCCCAGCACTCTGGAGGAGGATTGTAAGCTTACCTCTGGGAGGCAGCAGGAACTTAGTGAGCATGTTGGACCAGAACTGCTGAAGACAAGTTAAGGGGTTCTGATGGTCACTTGTGTAGGTGGTGGGACCTGGGTCACTTGCTAGAGCAGTAGTAGTACAGATACTGTTCATCCCCCCAAGCTTTGACTGCATCTGACTTTGCCCTATGTTTGCATGCCTTCTGGGAAGAGACATGGGCTCCCTGGTCAGAGACTGAGCTATTTACCTGTGAACTATCCATCTAGCCAGATTTAAGCCAAAAAGCTGAGACAAGATAGACACCTTTGCTAAGAGACAGTGTGACAGCATTCAGCTGGAAACCTGGAGATGGCTCAGAGCTGTGAGTGAAGGCAGAGCAGATCCTATGGAAGGAGCCTATGGGATGCAGTGTATTTTTTACATTCTTAAATAATTCTACTTAAGTGTGTCTGAGTACACAAATGAGGCACAGACAAAGGGTGATAGGCTGAGACCTGCAGGCTGGGTTTGTATGAATAGAAGTATAGAAACATTATGTTTTATCCATTTTAAATATTAAAATTTTATGAGGTATCATTAGATAAGCCATATTTACGTTAAATACTTTCCCATATTACTATAATTTCATGGTTGGTAATGTAAGTAATAAAATTCATGTTGTCTTGTTCTAGATTGAAATTTAAGAGCATATTTGTTGTTATTACACAGAGTAGCTTAATTAATTTTATGCTTTCTAATTCAGTCAGAATTAAGTTTATTTAAAGGACATTGTTGACCGATATCTGAACTCTTTTTCTAAACCACATAATTCTTATTTGAATAAAACAAGAATTCTCACCTTTTTGCAGACAAAGTCACCGGGTAAATATACAATGGATTTCAGCCTTAGCAGCATGTCATATATCATCTGGGTATCACAGCCCTGTTAAAATAGAGTCGGTCACTCTGCTAATTCAGTGTTAAAAGTGATTATTAGTGCCTCAAAAGCCAACAATACAGGATTAACCCAGGGATTTCATGACTGGAATGCAAACTCAAAACACCATAAAGATCAGCTACTAGAGCTGAGATAGGACTGAGAGTTGTTATTTCTAATACTGATGAAGTTCTCTATAGGTTGAACATATTTTCATTTTTTTTATAAAGTGAGTTTCTGTACATCTAGATTTTCTGGGAAAGCTCAGTTAGTGTTATGTTCAGAACTTTATGTGTCTATTATGGGGATGTTATAGGATTTTTTTTAAACCAGTCCAGAGGAAAACAACAGATTCTGTCAAATGCTCATATGAATCTATGAATTCCATGTCTTCAGTAGATGTAGAAAAAAATGTAGAGCCATGTAATTCTTATATAGGTGTATCATGTGATTTCTTACAAATATCCTAACAAGAAAATTTTCTGTGTGTACTTCTAAAAACTCAGGGTCTCCTTGCTTTTGTCCCAGAAATCCAATTTTAAGTCCACATTTAAAGTGCAGCTCTGGAAAACTACCATGGTAAGTAAAGAAAAAGCTCCTTTGCACAAAAACTGAGATGCAGCATTCTCTACTCAGGCAGACCTGGGTGGCCACAGCAAGTTGAACTGTGTCAAAAATTAGATTATTCTCTGAGTGTTGAGATGAGTTATACTGTGAACTCACTCACAGTCTGACCATACCATCAGCTATAGGATGTGGTCATAACAGGACTTTGTTGTAATCTCATTTGTTTCTTTCAAGATCACTGCCTCGACACAAAAGAAATCCAAATGTGGGCACTTGGGTTTGTTCTGATGTCTCCATTCACTGAGATATTTCTTTGACTTATTTTGCCTTGCATACTAACAAACATTAAGAGTACTTAAGAGTTGCAAGATGTACAAAACAAGGTTTCTGTATGGAACACCACTATTTCTGCATTCTCCTGTAAAACTACTTGCTTTGAAAAGGTCCACTTTGTTGACAATGGCAAAGTTCACATCAATTGCCACAGCTAAGTGCATTTTGGTTGGCATCTGCTCCAGTAATTCTGATTCATCTGGAAAGAAAAATAAAATTAAGGAATGAGAACAAAAATGAGCAAAAATAACTTTATGGGGTTATTCTAACACTTATGAGTTCAAGTGAGGAAGCAGCTAATATGCTTTTACTAAGTTGCTTAATAAATCTTGTCTAAAATTATTCCAAAACATTGTATTAATGAATGGAGTTTGTGGAGTAGTAAGAATCATATTGCTTTGTAGTTTCTTTCTTTTCCAAAGACAGTTGAGCAGCCTCCTCTCACTTCCCACATACAATTCAGAAGAGAAATGTGAATTTCACCCTATATCTGTATCAGTACAACCACTCTCACTGAGACGTGCTAAGTGACTGGAACTGGAAATCCTCACCCAGCATTCCTTGAGAGTCCCATGTGTACTCATACCACATTCGAACACGATTCTGCACCAACTTTGGGATGGAATAGGTGTTCATGTAGGAGACAGTGTTGTCCACACAGGAACGAAAGTAGTTCTGCCCTGCTGTTGCTGCTCCAATTACGTCTCTCATCTGCAAACATCAATTGTTGTTACCACACATTTCAGAAAAAATAGTCTTGATTTTATCTTGTCAGCAACTTATGAAATAGAACACTTTTTGCAAAAAATTATGCATTCAGCTGCATGTTTTGAGTAGGTGCTTAATCCACTTTTTCCAGAAACATTACAGATTTAATCTGATTGTCTGATATGTAACATGATTTTAGAGGAATTGTTTCTGGGTTTTAGCCTATTCTTATGTCTTGTATTTCTGGACTTGGATGCAAATTATAGATAATATTTTCTTAAAAATCCATAGTAAAGCTACTCGGTATTTGGCATGCAATGCAAGTCAGAAGCAAAGCAAACTGGGCTGAATTTCTGTAATAGCATCTTCTGACACCACTAGAGCTAAGATTGTGCCACTGTTTAAATAGTTGAGATCAGTCCTAAGGTCTGAGAGCTGAAAGGTGACCTTAGAGCTTTTAGCGCAGGAACATCATTTAACATTTCAACTCAAATGGGATTCAGTTTTTAGAACATGGATGAGTTGATGTTCATAGATGTTCCTCTTCAAAGGAATAAGATGTGACTTTAGTGGAAGGGCTTCATGTGGTAGCTGCCAAGGATTAATGTGCCATGGGCTGAATTTTGCTCTTTATTACAGAAATGCAGTTGATTGCAATGGGAAGAACAATTTTTAGGCAAGTGTGCTAAAGCAGGAATAATTCAATAATTTTAAGGGTTCTTTGTAAACAGGAATTGTAACAAACACTGCAATGAAGCAGCTTGTGTGTTAAAGTTTGAGACTGCAAATGACTACACTGGTTACAAAAAGTCATCTGCAGAATCTTCTTGGGGAAATGAGGCTTTCATTGCTAGTTACAACAATTCAGGGAAAAGTTATAAATATGAAAACTTTGAAGTTTAATTCTATATGCTTGAATTCAGTAGTTTTCCAGAAGAAATATTTTATATGTATGTTTATATTTATATGTTTATATTTATATGTTTTATTTTTGGCAATTCTGGTTGATGGAGGAATTTTAAATCCTATAAGGAAGAGTCTCTTCAGTGGCAGTGACCCCTTCTTACAGTTCTGAAGATCAAGATACATATGCAATCTCTAGCTGCTTGATTGAACTTTTCAAATGCTGTATTGAAAATAAGAATTAAATTTCGGTTTTAATTTTTTTTTCTTTTTTTTTTTTAATAATTAATTTTATAACAGGTATGGAGAAATCAAAAAGTCTGGAATGGTTTCTACAGAAATTGATTAGGCACAGTCTCACTCAGAAACCTCAGCATTTACTTTTCTGTAGGCAATGTATTTTAAAATCCACGATCTAAAGCCAAAGTTTAATAGTAACAAACCAGAAATATTTCAATTATGTTCATTTGGAAATATAACTGATTTTCTGTGCTATGGGCTTTTTATTTCCCTTCTGCCAAATGGAAACAAAGAGAAATAAAAACCAGTTAATTTTCAGATTGACAAATATATTGTAATTTGTGGAAGAGACCAGAGTTCTAGTTTGACAAAAATAATGGGTTTTCCATTAACAGAATCCTATCAGTAGTAATTCTGAGCATGACTTATTCAACAATCACAATTTTTATTTCAGATTTAACAGTATAATGTGAATGTCAAGAATTTGTCTCCTTGGCTGTGAGTAAGGAAAAAAAAAAGGAATTATACATAGTTTCAAGAGTCATCTGTGTGCTGCAGAGGTTTGGCTTTTAATCAGCTTGTGTGCAAAAGAGCTGCAAAACAGGGAACTGATTAAACACGTGTATTTATCAGAATAATAAGTATGTTTGACCTTAAAATAGAGGATGGAAATGAAACTTTTTCTCAGAACTAAAGCCCATTAAACTGAATATAATATCACTACATTACAGTAATTTGAATCTAACTTGTTATTGATTTTTTATGTACCTGACCAATTAAGCTGGAGAAGACAAAGACACCCATGAAATAATTCAGCAGTTGAAAAATGATCTCAAAGAGGGTTTGTGGTTCTGCAAGGCCACCGATGGTGATTAAGCTGCGAACGGCCCAGTAGTAACACCTCAGGTACCTGTGGGTACAAACAGCATTTCTGTTAGCCTGTAGCTACTGATGGGTTTGAAGTTAAACATTTGCCCACCTGAGCTGGGCCTTTCAGTGATGCTTTTCAGTCCAAAGGACTTTCAGCATTTTGTAAAGGGTTGTGACTTTATAAATGATACAATTACATAGGTCAGGTTGAGTTGAATATCCTCAATATAGCTGCATGTATGGGACATGCAGCTATAATTTACTGTTCTCCAGTAATTCTAGGTAGCATTAAAGAAGACTTGTGTGCAGAAGTGCCAAGATGGACATTACAGTGTTAGAATGCTACCAGTGAAGATGTCAAAATCAGTGTGAAAGTGTTGGAGGCCTCCCAGAGTCTCTCTGTAGCAGCAGAATAGATGCTCAAACACCTGGAGGTCCCCTTCATGGCTTTAGTGAGATGACACAAGTGAAAAGCCCTATGGTGGGAAGGACAAATGCAATATTGTTCTTATGTCCATTTTTACTCCTTTTTCTGCTGGTCTTCCTTCCACCCTGCCTCTGAGCACCCTTCAGTGGCTCTACCTCTTCGGTTATGTCAAAAAAATTACATATTTCCACAAGCTGTGTGTTAATGCAGCTTTTCCAAACCACTAATTCAGCACTGAAAGGTTGACTTCTCTGTGAATATCTCCCAGGTGCTGGTCTCCACAACTCCTTCTGTCACCTTAACAAAATCTTGCCTTTTTCACTACAGAGCCTTTTGCCTTCAAGTCGTGTATTTCTACTACAAATTTATGAAAGCAGCAAAGGACCTGGACAGAATGCTTTAAAAAAGTGCATTGGCATGTCTAAAATTCTGGTTTAAATCACTTTTCAGAACATGGAACACAAGGAATGCAGCATTGCAGTGGGGAATAACTAGTTCACATAATTGTTGGCAGAATGCTATAATTTCCTTCTTTTCAGAGCAAACAATTGGTTTAGATATATTTTTAAAAGCCTGCTATTAATTAGAATTCGACTTCCCAAGTTTCTGTACAATCAGATTTCATCTTTGCTGATGATTAGGAATGGAACTTCATTTCCCTTAATTATAAAGTGGGATTTTCTATTACTTCAGCTGTGACTACTGCTTCTGATGCAATGATGATTCCTTATTGTGTGTTGAATTTTGTTGCTTTTTAAATAATAATTAAACAACCCAGACACCCCCCCCCCAAGCCCAGCACTAAGACACTGAAGAAATACTTTTGGAGATTGTTTTGAAATAGAAAGTCTCATGTGCATCTTCTCATGCCTGCTCTGAACCTGAGGACACCTGGTCTGCTCGAAGACATTAGGTGTACTTCAGACTTCTTTTTTTAAGATATGAACTCCACTATAATAAGAGGTTCATGTAATAATACAGCTGCAAGGTCTGTTTTGTGCAAATATGAGAAAATTAACTCACAATAACAACCAATTCCAATGAAGTTTGTTTTTTCTTAAATCACTTGAAAGTGTTTTCAAGTTTTTTTACCCAAAATACAAGGCTTTACCAAGCAATTAATATGTGCTTTTCATTACAAAGTCCCATTTTTTCTTGGTTGCAGATAAAGAAAATACAATATAAATAATCACTTTTACCATAGTTTTATAGTTTTAGATGTTAACAGTCAGAACTGGACATTTTAGTTCAAAGTCCTTAAATAAAAAAATTCATTGCATATTTTCTATCTTAACATTTTTGCTTGTTAGGGATGCAAAATGAGCTGCTGGATTATGCCACAATAATATTTTCACTTGGGATATAAAAGAATCGCATATGCATGTTTCCAGCAAAGTGGTGGCTTTTTCATAGACTTCTGTAGCATAAACAAATAATAAGAAAAAGACTGAGGTCCATTTTGGAAGAATTACAGATTCAAGCATAAAATGATGCTTCTAGCTTGGCTGAGGGGAATTATGTAAAGCCCATTAATATATTGATTTGCCATAACTGAGAATGCTGTGGGGCTTGAAACATGTATAATTGGGTAATATAAAGTAAAGAAATTAGCAATATTTCTGTGGTACTTACTTTAGGAAAAAAAGTAATTAAGCAAATCACTCACCCTCAATGGCTCTGTGTGCCAAGTTTGCAAACTCCACCATGACAGACAATGTAATCTTTATTCTGGGAATGTTTACAAAGAATGAAAGCAGCTCCTCAGAAGAATTTAGAGGTCACATTCTTCCTTGCAGTGTTGTATGTCCAAAATGTGAGGACTTTTTCATATCTTTCTACCCTTTCTTGAGATTTAGTTAATATACTGTATTCTTCTGTGATTTAATTCAAAAGAAACTTTCTATTGGCAAGGTTTGTGATATTCTCTATCTCTTTGGAACAGGTTTTCTCCATTTATGCCTTTTTGTTTTTATTTTAATCTGAAATGGAAGTTGCACAGTTGAAATACAGAGCAGCTTTTTTCTTCCCTAACAAGGGGGGAAATGAGATTGTAAATTTTGTTTGAGGAAAGCCAGAAAAAACAACTCCTATTTCAACAGTATTAGCAGCGGTGCTTCCTACCAGCATGTGTCTGGAAACTATCACTGTTCACTGTATGGCTTACCAGCCTGCTATAAAATTACTGTTGAAGTAAACAACAGTCATGAGAAAAGAAAGAGATTTTTTCCTCTGCACATCATAGAGAGTATGTTTATCCTTCAGGCTATCAAAGTACTAGATTTTTCCCTAAAAAAATATTCATAGGTGTGAAAACATTCAGAAACACTGCAAATAAGATACCTTGTAGTATAATGCCAATAGAAATATCTTTGTCAGAAAAGTCCATTTCAGAGTGCACAAAACTTGTTTCATGGTTTTGGTTAGTGCAGGTAAATCAAGTCTTAGTGCATGTGTCTCTCAGCCTTCAAGGTGGTACTCACACATTCATTTCAGCCCAGGGAGGCATTGTTTCAGGCCTGTCATGTTTGACCCCTCTCAGATTTCAGCCAGGATGAGTTTAAGCAGAGGAAAGCAGCAGCCTTTATAAACGAATGGCTTCCTTCTTGGTCCCTCTCCTAGAGTGATGTGCTCATCAGGTGCCTGTGGGTCTGATAATCTCAGACACAGCGGAGCAAACTGCAAAGCTTTTGCTTTAAAAAGTAGGGCTGTGGGTAGCAGGTCTGAAGGTCTGACATATGAGCTGGGCTGTGCATTCACAGCTTGCCTGGAGGCACAAAACTGTCTTTGCAAGCGCTGAGATCGTGACACATCAGACCCATTGCGAGAGCAATGCAGAGCTGAAAGCCATGAGACACGTTTCAAGATTTGCCAGTCTCACTGAGAATTGGACAATACATACCAAAGGAGTGGATTTGTTCTAGACACTCACAGTGACTATTTTCTGGGACTTAGAAATATCCACTAAGTCTGTGCCCAGAAGAGGAAGGCAGCACACTACAGAGAAACAAAACTGGGATGCAAATAGATGTCTCAGATTTGCCAGAGAATTTTGCAGATTTCTTGTGGGTGACTTGCAAACAGCAGAAGTACACCATGAGCAAAGGGAAATTATTTGTTTTGCCTAAATTTACTGCTGACCTGGAGGGTTTGCATGAGAATTTCAGCTCCCTAGTTTTAGTTTCTCTGTGAACAGTGATGAAAGAAAAATACTCCCTTGGAACAATTCAGAACAATGACATTATGTTGAATCCCTGAAAAAAGATTTGTGCATTTTCCTCAGGAATTAGGGAGATGGATCTTTTATTTAGGTAGTTAAATTAGATTGTAAATAAACACATATAGTTGAAATTGTCCATTTAAGAGACCTTTTCAGTGTCTGCTACTGTCCTCTACACTTTGGTGATGCATTAGTGATTCTGTGCTTCTGCTTTAGGAGAGACTGAGGTCTTGCCTAACGCAGGCTGTGCTCTTTTAATGCTGGAAATACCCTGTGTGGCTAATTTGGGTGTGTTGCACATAGGTAAAGTTGACTGCCTTTTATATCTCAAGTCAGAGGCCTTGACTGAAGGCTGCTATGGAAAAAAAGATCTCAAATCTTGGACTGACACTAGCACTTTACAGCCTGGACAAGAACCAGAAAAGAATAGGGCTTGCAAAATTTGCAGAAGAGCTACTTTGATAATTTTGCTTGTGGTTTGAATGTTGTGTATAGCTGTTAGTTATGGATTTAGTTCACCAGCTAGGGTGCCTGTTCAGGAACATGTATGTAATGAAACTAATAATGAGAACTACTGACTGTTCTTTTCAGCCTGGAAAAGGAAAAAAATTCCTAGGAGTGTTGACATTTTTAAGAACTGGTTTTGGCCATAACTAGCGATATTTTATGGAAAAGCAGGGATTCCACATAAAGCATTAGGGCCACTAAATCCCTGCCAGATCATTTTCTGTGAATCAATGTAATCTGAGACAGCCAGAATTTTGCTTTACTTGTCAAACTGCTTGCTGTCATTTTTCAAAATTAGCAAGTAGTTATGTATCCCTAATATTCTTTCTGAATATGTTACCATTCTTTGTGAGACTACTGGCATATTTTGTTTCAAATATTGTCAACCCTGAATGCTCTGGGAAAGAAAAATTATAAGTTCACTGCTGTTCCATAATATATGCTGCAGTACTAGTCACTTTTCCTGACAAGTTGTTCTTATATCTGCTTTCCTAATAAATGAATATACCTAGAAGTATCTTGTCAGATAAATTTAAATACACTTACATCTCCACTTAATAACTAATGTTCACACAATGCCTCTGTGTGTGAAAAAATCCTCAAACATTTGATGATTAGATTTTATGTCATGCCTAGTTCTCTAAGGGAATCACTATTCCACACAGCCAGCATTTGCTGTTAGTGGAATACAAAGCTATACTTTATGAAATGCAGCTCATTGTAGAATACTCTTTGGGGTTCCATGTCCATGGCACTATATATTCCAGTGTGAGTTAGATACAGGCAAAAGAATAAAATCATACACTCACCAAACAATTGTCAAAATGAACTGCATTAATGTCTTAATGAGGTTTAGATGGATATATCATAGAAACATTGAATAGTTTGGGTTGGAAGGGATGTTAAAAATTATTCAGATCCAACCCTCCTACCATGGGGAGGGACACCTTCCACTAGATCAGATTGCTCAGAGCCCCATCCAGCCTGGCCTTGAACACCTTCATGGACTGGGAGTCCACAGCCTCTCTGGGCAATGTGCTCCAGTGCCTTACCCCCCTCATAGTAAGGAATTTCTTCCTAATATCTAATTTAAAGTTTAAGGCACTATATTCCTTAAACTTTTTCAGTTTTAAGCCATTCCCCCTTGTTCTATCTCTGCATGCCCTTGTAAAAATTTCCTGTGCTGCCTTCTTGTAGGCTCCCCTTTAGGTCCTGGAAGGTGCTCTAAGCTCTTCCCATGCCTTCTCTTCTCCAGGCTGAACAGTCCCAACTTCCCCAGCCTGTCTTCCCAGGAGAGGTGCTCCAGCCCTGTGATTAACTTAGTGGCCTCATCTGGACTCATTCCAACAGATCAATGTTTTTCTTCTATTCGGCTACTTGGATATCCAAACATGAATTTTATTTTGAGAATCTCAGTTTAATGCAGAACTTGAATTATAATTTTATTATCACTGTTTTTAAAAGAAATCTGTTCTAAATTCCATGTGATTGCAGTTCTTCATTTGTGAACTTTTTTTTGTCTCCTCACAGAAAAAGTAGCACAAAATATTAGAAAACCTGGCCATTGTGAATGCACAAGGCATTGTCTCTGGTAAAGCCAGTAAATAATTTTGACCAACTGTTTTTCTGAGAAAAGGGTGAAATATTTTTGTCTGTGAAAAACAGACAAATTCTTTCTTGCCTATTCTCTAGACTGTTCTGAAGAAGCGTTAAAAACTTGAAGACTCTCTACTTTCAGAGTTTACAGGTTTCTTATTCTTATGTACCTTATTTTTTGGGTATGCAGCAAGTGTTCCCAAGAATCACATTAACAAAAAAAGAGCTATAATGGAAATTGCTTCTGCATTTTTCTTGCCAGATTTCTGGAAACCTCAATCCTGCAAATAAATACTTATCTATAGCTTCACTTGCATAAATGGTTCCACTAAGCTCTATGATCCTGCTTGCACATGTCTGACTGCAGTACTCAAGCTGTGCATTTTAACGGTGTGTGGAGACTTCAGATATGTCATTCTTTTTTTTTCAAAGATAACCCTACATATAAAAAAGTCAATGCTGGTTTACACAACCTGTGGTTTGCTCTTCAAGGTAGTGACTTCACACCAAACTTGTGGAGTCTGACAGAACGAGAAACAAGAGGAGCACATGTCCAAGAGAAAGGTGAAAAGTTGTTTAGAAGGCAATTTATGACAGCAGTAGGATACTATATGTGGTTTTGCAAGGAATTTAATCAAAGAACAAATTGAGCTTCTGTGGCTTTGACTATATTATAGCCTTTGAACGAAATGAAATTTCATACAATTGAACCTACTAGATATATCTTTACAAAACTACACACAGAAAATATTATAACTTTGCTTTTTTCTCTTACTTCCTCTCTATTATCTTAATAAATGGTCCTGACTTTGCACACAACCAGTGCTCTCACAAAGAGTTTGTGGAAATTTGTGCCAAAATCCACTTGTTTTCTTTGAAGACACTCTCTCACATGTCTAAGCATGACCTTCTTAAAAGATCAGAGAGACCTGGTGGAATTTTTTCAGACCAATCACAATGGTGTAGAGGGACTAAAATGTTACACTTAATGACACAATGCTATGTGTCAACAAAAAAACTCCCAAACTGTCCCTGTGTTTCCTTTGAGGGATTGCTATACAATCCTTCTGACAGTTCCCACATGCATATGCAATAGGCAAGTTCAATTTATGACCCTTGTTGCTTTCTAAATGTTTAATTAAGACAGCACTTAGCACTGACTCATAAACCTATAAAAGCTGAAAGTGGTGAACTGATTATTCACTGCACCTGGCCTCCAAATATGTGTTAGTATTGAAAGCTGCTTAGCAGCAGTCGTGATACTCAAAGTTTGCTATCCAAGCACTTGAAAAGTAAGCAGTGGCATGGGAGAAGGATGGGGAGGCGGGAATGAGCAAAATAATAATAATAAAAAAAAAGATAAAAATAAATAATAAAAAAATCTCTTGCAAAAGAAAAGGACTTACATGTTTCCTTCGCCATCGTACACCCATCTAGTGCTGCCAATTCCCTCATAGTCTGAAGCCCAATAATACAGGCATGCATTAATGTGCAGGATAAACAGCAAATATCCAGTTGTTCGAATGACCCTATAAAAGTCAACAGATTCCTGTAAAACAACTTAAATTTTTCCTTTTTTTTTTTTTTTTTTTTTTTATGTAGAACCCATTGCTTTTTTGGATTAACAATGTTAATGTTAAGTATTAGCTAAGTGGTTCCCCACCTGTATTGAGTCTATGAAAAAAATAGCTGGCAGTTACCCATCTCTCACGTCTGTCCAAGGTCAAATAAATATCTTCCCTAGAATATTTGACATGGGGTAATTTTTAAATTATGGTTCCCTGAGGAGTTTATAGTCCACTTCTTTAACTGGCTATGAATATTTCCAGAAATTTGAAGCTATATTAATGAGGGTACAGGGTAAAAAATAATGTGTTTCCCAAACTCTATCCAAGATAGGCTCTAAACTTGTGAACAAAAGCCAAGAAATGTCTGAGGTCAGAAATGAGCTGCTTTACAAGACCTGTAGTATAAAACCTGCAGTAGATCCTCTAAATAGTATGATTTAGTCTCTACAGCAGGAGTTATATCATTCCTAATCCCAGTTCTTATGCTTGTGGCCAGTGCTTTGAAGAATACCAATGATTAAACATCAAGCAGATTTCTGCTTAATACAATAATGATCTCATTGTGTAACCTCTGTTCAGAGCATGGGGATCAAAAGAAATGTCTCCTGGATTTAGATCTCTATTGAAATATTCATACAAGCAGGGGATAAATTAGCAGGAAAAGTGCAAGTCTTGCCTAAACACATGGTGGTAGTTAATGAGTTTATCTGCTGCAGCTAGAATTCAATGCAGGATGCAGTACAGAATAAATGAGTAAGTGGTTTGTTGAGAATTTAATAAGATCTAACTGAATCGGGTCTATAAACAAAGGTAATAGGAGCTAATATCTCTGTGGTGACTTCATTTGCACTCCTTTGCTGCTTCTTCAGGTGCCTTTTTATGCCCTCCTTGGCCCTTCCATGCCATTAGATAATCTACCTAAGTGCATTTTTCTTCTTTATGATGCTCACAAATGAATGCTATTTCTCTGTTTAAAAGTTGGTGTGCTTCCAGGACAGCTCTGTTTAGGATTTCAAGCTACAGAGAGCAGCAGAGAGCTGTTGTGATCTTGTAATCTTGCAACACTCTCCATGCTAGGTCTTCTGTTCACGTTTGAATCCATGAAAGTGGACTCCTGAGGTCTGAATGAAGATTCAAGAAACCTTTGCTGTGTTATATTTCTCCAGACATAAGTTGAATATATCACAATGAGATGTAAGTAACTCCTGCTAGCTCTGTTTCTACAAACTCAAGCTAGTTAGTTTGAAAAGAGAATCCCACTTGCTGTAGAAGTTTAGTTTGATATTATCTTGTTAATTGGTGCCTTATTGCTCAAAGTGTGGTTATACCAATCTCAGACCAAAGCAAGATTGCCACATTAAGATTAAATGCAGTAGTTTGCACAAAAAGGCTATGGTTTTAAAGGTTTTTAAGCTCCTGCTTGTACTCTCCTCTATAACTACCTCTGTTCTCCATTTGTCAGTGAGAAAACCAGGAGTCAGTGTTTTCTGAAGCATGAAGCAAAAAAATAGATTCACTTTGAAACATTTAGATTCTGCAGTTTACATTCTGCAAGTGATTCAATACTGGGAATCTGAATGGACCTTTGGCCAGGAAGCAAAGACACAAGCAGCAAACACAGTTGTGGTTCTTAACCAATATCATGCTAAAAAACCTCTGACAGGGCAGAGTAGCTGGCTCTACTACTGCATTCATTTTACAGGACCAGTCAGATCTTGCTCTGTGTGTCTTAGCCTTTCCAAATGAGCATCTTTCCTGTTTTTGACATGTAAATAAACATCACATCCTTCAAAGCTGGTCTAGCTTGAGGATATACACATGCCCTTTACAATTTGTCCTTTGAAAGTTCATCTCCCATTCCATATTTTCATAATAGTGTGAAACTCTGTCCCTTGAAAAACTTTATTTGGGTGAAAATGAGTTTTAAATATGTTCCCATTTCTTTGAAATCCATACACATACTGCAGTATTGTTACATAAAAGCTAATTACTTGATTCAGAATTGTCTATAATATTATATATTATCTATATTATATGTATTGTATCTCTCAATACTCACTGCAAGTATTATAGGAGATACAGAAAAATATTAAATTATGACTTTAAAAAGCAAAGGATATAATATGTAAAATAATTAATTTTAAAACAATTAATTTTAAATTCTTATCAATATTAGAAGAAGTTAAACACCATAAGCAGATGAAGGCCCATTTTTAAAAAATGAAATTAGAAACTCAAGAAGGCAGAGATTCAGAAACTGACAAGAAATTTCTTCATCTTGTGGAAATTCAGTCCTCTCTTGAACCAAAAAATTAAAAAAAAAAATCAAAAAACCAAGCAAACCAAAGAAAACCCAAATCAAATGACAATGGAATCTTCCATAAGTTAAAAGAGAGGTAAACATAAGTTTTGTGAAGGTCAGCATCTCAAAAATATTTTAGTAGAACTTTCAAACTTTTAAGTTTTGTTTTATTTCACAGGTACCTGAAAAAATGAAAAAGCAGATATTTGAACCTCCTTTTGAACTTTATCTTGTTTTTAAATCTCATAAAATATCTCATTTGAATGTATTAATATCAAGTGTACTATTTAAGTGCAATAATCTCTGAAATGAAATAAGATGGTGACCAAAATATTTCTACAGCCCCAACAGACAGGAACAATACATGACCCAAAACTGGGGTAGGGAAAAGGATTTGTTGGTGTAGGAATTATGCAAGGTAAACCAGTCCTGATGGCATTGACAATGATGATGACAAAGCAGATGGGTTCATTGGATCTTAGCAGCCTCACTGGCAGCTGAGGAGCCTGTGAAACTTGCCATAGTTGTGTCCACGGGCTACTTGGGTTGGATCCAAAATTCTTTCTGTCAGTGCAGAAGGTGAGAACACAGTTCAGCAGGCTATGGTTATAATCACTATTTGTGAACTGTGCTGAACTGATCCTCATTCCAGCTGTAGTCAGTGCAGTGGAGGATCAAGTTTCTGTATATGCCACAGGTTCATGGGGAGAGCATGTTTGGAGAAAATGTTGACACAGGCTCAGGCTCATAACTCCTATTAAGTACAAATAAACAGCTTCTGAGGATTTGGAACCACTATTAGCAACTTAAAGAAAGTGTTCTTTAGCTCTTTCAGTAAAGAAAATTTCTGAAACTGATGATCAATTAAATTTTGGCAGAAGTTTCAGCTCGGTGAACATTTTGCCAGAACCAGGCCAGCTGAACTGAGCTAGATTTCATACGTAAGTGGGGCCTTATACATATATTATTTTAATGATGGCCATAAAGGCAGATATTTTAAAAAACCTTTTAAATGAAACAGTTAAAGATGTATCATATTCCACCCAAGGCTTAACTGACAACTCATGAAATCATTTGAAATGCATTCTGTGCCAAGCTTTGCATGCTACTTGAGTTTTATCAGCACATACCTGTAGATGTATGCTTTTTCCATAATAGCTTCCAAACGATCATTAAACTCAAAGAATGTGTTATGCTGAATGGAAAACAAATGAAAGCAATCCAATCATTATTTTTCAGTGCACCTTTTTTTTTTTATAATAGTACTGGCATCATACACATTTTGAAAATGGATTTTTCAGTAATCAAACTTTCTATAAATGTTGGTTCTGGCCTGAACAGGGTTAATTTTTGCAGTAGTTGGGAGGGGCATGGCTAGGACTCATGTTATTCTATACAGTCTCAGGTAATTGCTGGGTGTGGGATAAAGGGGCTGTTTCTTCTAGGGAAGAAAGCTGTTCCTTCCTGTTGAGGAAATCTAGCAGAGGGAGCTGTCTGGTATTTTTTATTATTGGGGAGTTTTTCCATGTGAATCACTTCTTTTCTCAGACCCTCTGCCATTAGCAATACTGTTGTTAGTGTTCATTTTCTTGTCTAATTTTTGCTTCCAGTAAATTGCTCTTATCTCAACCTGTGGTCATTGCCTTTTGTGCCTCCAGTTGAAGGGGGAGAGGGACCAGGCATACAGTTTTAGTGGGAGTACTAAACTGGAGAACACTATTCCTAAACCATGACAAACATTTAACAAAAATAAGAGCTGAAAAACAAAGATAAATTTGAGTCAAGTGTTTTTCTGGATGTTGAGTGATTATAGAAATAACCTTGCTGTTTTGGTCAGAGTACTGCAGGTGAACAACTTCTATTTCCTCATACATTTATAATTGCTTGGGCAACACGATCACAAAGAGTTACATGCATTTTTTCTCTTCCTGAAACTCCAGTAATTTTCCTGTAAGTGATCATAGGTATCAACAGCCACATACCAAAGGATGCTCTGTTGCATCAATGGCAGCTGTATAGAATTCTTCCTGTTTAGTATTTGCAGTGGATCATTAGTGATCACATGTAGCTTTTTTCTTTGTTTTTGTTCAATACACAGCTGGTTGCCTAATGCAAGGTACTATTTAACTTTTCTTTTTTCATATTATTTTGGCTCTGATTTAAGGAATTTTGAAGTTTTATTGAATATCAAAGTCAAGAGCACCTTCATTTTATTTTCAGAGTTCTTGTATCTCCCCCCAACTTTAAATGAAAACCAATTCTTTGTCAACATGTTGATTGTGTGCAGAGAAATGCATTGAGCCACACAGTGGCCTGTGTTCTAATCCCTTCTCAGACCTTTTATTACACAACATAAGGGGAAGGTGCATTGGCATTAATTAGTGATTTTTTTAATCTTTGAAAACTAAGCCGGTAATTTGAGATTAATCTAATTTAAATAATATGAAAAACCTAGCTTTAATCAAAAAATACTTTTTTGATATTAGGAAATAATAAAGCCAGAAAAAATAAGAAAATAAGGGGCTAATTTGGCTAGACTATGACTTGTATTTTTTGTTTCTTTATTAAGTTATGTTGTACCTTAGCCTGAAGATATTACACAGTTTCTAAATTTCATATTTCTAAATATTATAAAAAAATTTCTGTTGCATTGCAAAAACATCTAGGCATGGTTAGCCATCCATCACTAACACAGATCTTACCTTTAGCATCCTGTTTGCTCGAAGTGCTGGATTAAATCCAAAGAAGAAGTATAAAATGTCAAATGGAAACACTGATATCACATCAAGCTGTTAAAGAGCAGAGAGGTCAATTTAAACTTCAAAGTAATCATAATGTATTTATTTGCTGTTGAAAACTTGCTTAGACTGAATCATGACTGTGATAATACTTGAAGAGTCAGCATGCTAAGCATGTAGCTTCCTAGGTACTGGCAGGTAAGATTATCTCCTTGAAAACACCAACAGCTTGGCTCTGCTCTGCTTTTGAATCCCTTCTGCCTGAGATTTTAATCTGTTTCATGTGGATTATTAACAGTATCTCATATATTTGATTATTAATACATTCTGTTTTTTCAGTTGTAGTTCTGATCAGACTAAAAAGTTTGGCATGGAGCTGGTGAGTGCAGGTGGGGGGGCCACTACACTAGCACTTCTTAAAAGTCCTTTAAAATACTTCTTAAAAGCAATTCTTAAAAGTCCTTCTTAAAAGTTTTTAAAACAAGGCTACTTAAAGAAATTTGTTAGCACAATGAGTTAGATTTCTTGCTTGCAACCTGCAGAAGGCGTGTTCCAAACAACAGATTCATCATAGGATAAGTTTGGCTGGGCTATTTTTATTTGTTTGTTTGTTTGTTTGGTTGGTTTGGGGGTTTTTTAAATAGATTTTTCTTCTATCAAATTTGTATGCTGCTTCTTCCCATACCACTAAGCTTTTCAGTATCACCCTGCAGTCCATCCACTATGTGATTACTCTTCTTATGTGTATGTTTATTCTTTCCTAAGGTAGAGAAGGAGAGCTGTGACAAATTTATCTTTTCCTTTTTAAAGATCTTGGGATACTTTGCTTTGTTGCTGTTATTGCTTGGAAGGAAGAGAGGGATGTGGAATTCTGGGCTTCATCTCACTGAATCAGTAATTCCTTTGCTCTGAGGGGTGTAAATCGTGTTGGCAGCAACCAGCCTGCAGCTCTGACATTTTATCAGGTGCAGGTAAGAAGCAATTAATACCTGAACAGTGTTCAAAGCAAACCAAAAAATTGATAGAGAGAAACAGCCTCTTATGGTGTCTCTTTCTCTCCATCTCTCAGACATATGTGTAAGAGGAGAGAAAATTTAGTCAAAAGTGCATTAATATCAGTAACTGCTAATTAGTACTTAGTCATATGACAAATTCCCACATTATATCTATATCTTGCATGTCATGAGTACACTCAACTTTCATTAGTTTTTTCAGAAATCAAGAGCCCTAAACACACAGCAAGTGTGGACTTAAAATAAACCCATACAAATCCACTTTGGTCTCTTGATTTAAGTTTCACTCTGTTGAACCGATTTGACTGTATGGGGTATATCCTGCACTTTTGGATAGCTTAATATCAAGTATTTAAGTAATGATACCACAGTCACTAAGAAAAAAATAACTCTGAACAAGGCAGGTGCAAAAGTAGAGAAGAGGAGAGGGCAATAACTGAGATGTGTGCTTATTGTAACAGAGCTGTAAGTTCATCAGGAATTCAATAAACTACTTATCTTCCATTGACAAAATAACCCCAACATTTAGGAGCAACATTAAGAATTTTCCTAAATGAAATGGATATTTGTCTTTATAAAGTGTCATGACGATAAAAAAAATTTGATTTGAATTTTTGACTCCTGTGAGTGGTGAAATGTTCAGTTCAATGAGGTACTTCAAAAGCATTTACAGAAAAGAGATATCACCTCTCTTCAGGAGTTTTAATTTTTTTTTAACGAATCTCTGACAAATGGTATTATTGTCTTTAGTGTGTGCTGGGATGACCTCTCAAAAACTAATCAAAATCTATTTTATTAATTTATTATAATTCCAAAAGAATATTTAGAATTGCATTTATAAATATTCTCTCTTCCAGTTAAAGACTGTTTATGAAGATGTCAGTCTTCAGCTGAGACATTGTTACATTATATTACATTATATGCAATTGGGCCAATGTTTTCTGGTGGTATTCTTAAAACAACAGTGATTTTCAGTGAATGAAAAAATGAAATTCCTGTGAACAGCCAGAACCTCTATATTGGTATCAGTCACACAGGTTCTACTTACCCGAAATTTCACAGAGCTGCGGTAGAATTTCTCTGTTTCTGCTCTGTCTGACTAGAGTGGTGATGAAAGGAGAAAAAGACATAGTCAAGATCAAAATGTCAAGGATGAGCCTCTGCTACTCCACAGTACAGTAGGGATGATGACAGTTAAATTAATGATGGTCTAAAAGTATGAATGGAGAAATATCTGTAGGTATTTCTCAGAAGAAGTACTGTTATTAATGTCTGTTATTAGGTCTAGCTTACATTAGATCAGATTTTATTAGAATGACTTGAAACAATGAGAGTTGGGGTTTGTCTGATTTTTTCCAATCTGGATGTTGGTCTAGAAAAGTGCATTATATTTTTTCCACAAAACTTCCCTCTCAAGACATCTGTATGACTTCATGTTCAACCCAACACCCTTCAATTTCATGGCAAAAAATGCATTTATCTGCAGTGATTCCAAGAAAAAAACTCGAAGAGTGTTGCAAATGATGCTGTACAAAATTAGCTCTTTGAAAGCCAACATTAACATGCTGGCATTACTAGCATTACAATAATCAACACTGCATTCATTAGTTATGATTAGCTTTTTATTTTTAAATTGTTCTTCATGGGAACTGATGCTAATATAATAAGAAAAGATAATCACAAGTATATAAAGAAATTTATCTATTTTTGTACTTTCTGTATTTATATCAGGGAAACTTTAAAAATAGCTTTAAGATCTTAATCGTATTTCCGTTCCAACTTTCACTATTATCAGTTTAAACATTAAACCAAATGCAAGACATCAGGCAGGAAATGGTTTCTGTGCACTAAAATCTGTGAATTGTAGAAACAGCTTCAAGGGAAATACAAGCTGAGCTTCGTTTGTTAGAGATTTAACTTTGTTCATAAAAATTGAGTTTTGTGGATTTAGGCAATATCTAGTTTCTGAATGTCTTAGTGTGGAAAAATACATTCCACTGCACTGCATTTAATACCTATTGAAATGATATTTGCACAGCTTGGTCTGTAAAGGTATCAGCAATATCGTATATTTGTGATGTATAAATTTTTTGGTAAAAGCACTGAAGTAAAGCTAGTTCCAAATTAGATTTGAAGATATATAAATTTGAATTTTATGTCTGTTGGGCATAGTAATGTCAGGCTGAAGTTATCAAAACTTTTTTTTTTCTGAATTAGGTATCTTTTTTCTATAAGCTGTCTAAGAATCAAAAGCAGGGAAGACTTTAAAGAAAAGTTAACATTCTAGATACCCTTTGGTAGATTAAAGGCAAACTTTCAGATACTTGTTTAAAATTTTATTTTACATTTTTCTATGAAAAGATAACACAAAAATTGTAGCAAGAATCAAAATTGAACATACTTATTTCCCAAAAAAGATTATCTCAAATAAATTATTTTCAAAGTATCCTAAAATTACAGGGATATGTTCTGATTTTGGAAAAAAATAAAACCACCATGTCACAATCTGTTACAAAGCATGCATATCCTGTCCAACCCTAGCAGAATATGCCCTGTCTTCAACTGTGGTACAAGGCAAATAGGTGAAAGTTTCACATAAACCTACAAACAGATGTATATATGCACGAGTACATATGACAAATTATTCCAGTGAGGAATCTGTTTTGAATTGATTGCCTGTTTCACTTGTTCTCATCTGTTACTTTCAAATCTGAAATCTTGAGTTTTTTCAATTTTTAAGAATTCAGGTCATGGATATGTTTCCTCCTACACAGGATAATGGAACGTCAGTCTAGAATGGAAGGTCAATGACGAAAAATATATGTACCCTTTGATAGATAAAAAAAGTGACATAGATTTGACATAGTGATAAAAAGAAGTGTCAGCTCGGATGAATTTCTATGCTCTAGCACACCACTACTGCCCATGGAAGTCCCACTTCAATACTTACTATTATATCTCCCCCTTTGATAAACCGCACTCGGGGCTGGAAAATTACCAAGTCGCAGAGGTAGCAGATGTCACAGATGACATCAATGACAAACCAGTATATGGTGTTACTGGGGGTTTGGTAGGGGAACACGTAGCGCAGGGGAATGAACCAGCAGTTCCAGTTGTAGGCGATTGTCACGAGCATGAGCCACGCCACGTAACGGCGATCTGAAAGGAAGAACATTGAACAGAGAGGTGTGAACTCAGAGCCTCTTCCCAGGTTTTTAGACATGTTCATTCTGCTGCAGTCTCTGGGAATGCTTCAGCCCAGACCAACCTACCATTTTCCCTTTTGCAACTGGAAGGCTGCTAAAGTGATACAGCTTGGAAATAGGAGTCACAGAAGGAATTGGCAAAAATGAGAGCATTATCAGTGCGTCTGAAGAAACTTATGTGATCAGATATAATTTTTGCATAAAAGATATAGCATCTTGCTCATGTATATTATAACTGACAAAAGAATTATTTGGCCCTAATGAATGGTACAAATTCCAGATCAAGAAACAGAAGACTGGGGTTCTAATTCTCGCCAGTTTGCATTACACTTTTTTGCATACCATCTTTAAAACTAATGTCACTTTTCCCTGTTTGTTGTTAAGGACAGGACCTCTGTGTCCCTGGGAGTAGCAAACTGGAATGTGTGCCTCACAGGTGTGAGCCTGTGTAAGCCAGCATATAATACCAGGTCACTTCAGTATGACTTTACCCCATTCTATTACACAGCTTTAAATTTACCTGTGTATGAGTCAATGGTATCTGGTAGCTTCATATACTCCATGTATTTTTTCAGTGGAGGTTTTTTAAATTTACAGCAGAGCATATCACAGTAATGATCCTCCTCTGGCTTTGCTTCTGCCTCCTCTTTTTTATCTTCTTTTTTTTCATCTTTTTTTTCATCTTTTGCTGGGGGTGGAGGCTTCTTTGGTGCTAGACACATAGATTACCAAAAACACTGGCATTTTAATAATGGCTCAAATAATTCACCCTGTTTTAACATGAAGGAAAGCTTCATCATGTTAAAATATCTTCTGAAAACACTGGACAGTGACTAAATTCATTATATTAAATACATAGAAAAACACTTGAAGAATGAAAATAGAAAACATAGAAAAACACTCGAAGAATAAAATTATCACTGGTATAAACATGTGCATCTGCATCCTGAACAGGGCACTTATGTTATAGAGTGCAATATCTATATTGCTGAATTTTCCTGGACAATTCTTACAAGTTATACCTTTTACAAAACTGACAAGAAAATTGTTAATTCATAATTTAGCATTAATTGACACAACTGAGCATTTCTCTTTATATGACTGTTGCAAAGAATGAATGCAGTGAGTATGGAGATAAGAAAAGACACCTGTGCCATGGGCTGATCTCTCCCCTTTCCTGAGACCTGATATGCAAGATGCAGCAGGTGAAACTAGTGGGAAGCCAATGGTTTTTTTACATTTCTAGGCTTTTAAAAGTCTTGTAGCACTCTTTGAACCCCGTTCTTCCATCTTTGAGCTGGATAGTCTTGTTTGCACATGTGTCCTATTAATTCTGGTGGCTTTACCTCTGATTAGGATACAAAGTCTTAGCAGTAAACTGACAAACTGGATCTATAATTAGTTAGGAAATAAAGGTTTCAAAGAGAACAAAAGATGTAGATCAGCAAATATATGATTTAGGAAAAAAAATCCTTTATCAGTTGATATAGTTTATTATTCTTCAGGCACCATTTTTACAGCTTTTTAAAAGCTACAAATGCAATGAACAGCTTCTAAAAAGTGCCAGAACATGACCCACCACACTCAATTCTTTGTGGAAAGGGGAAGGAAAGCCAAACTTTCCTCTGAAGAGGAGAAAAATTGATTTATGTTTCACATTTTGTCAAAAGTCAATGATTAATTAATGTCAGATGAGTTTGCTCTATTTAAGGTGTGGACTTTAAGTCTTCAGTGTGTCCAGATTTCTGTCAAGACTAAAATTTCATTTACTTTATTTACACAGAAGATCTCATATCAAAGTGACTAACATCTCTTCATAAGATATATGTTTCTTCATATGTTTCAGATTCATCTCCATAAATAAACATCTCTGGGGCTACTTCAAAGTACAGAAAAATTCTTGACATGAATGATTCTAGATACTGCCTCTATAAGGTTTTTCCCCAAATTCTTCAGTGGTGTCATTCAAAGGGAGGTTTTACTTAAGGATTCTGGCTTACTGTAGAGAAATAGGGATAAATTGACTTCATGGGGCACAAAGTGATCCTTTCCAGTGGATAAATACACTATACTTCCAAAAAAATGAACGCAGTATTTGCTGTTACCACAAAATTATTTTCAGTTTAAAACTGAACAAATGCACAGCTATTTCTAGAGGCACTTACAAGCTGGAGGACTTGCTTCAGGTGAAGATATCACTGGGTCATTCAGCTTTTCCTTGTAGACATTTGCCCTTTCACGCAATTTTTTGACAATCTCTTGAAGCTGGGCATCAGCGAACTCATTTGTTTGGGGACCTGGATGTGGTGGCTTCTGTGAGCTGGATAAAACAAAAGGGGGAAAAAGGCTTCATGTACTGGAAATCAATGGAAGGAAGCTGGTAATTCTATTTCTGAACTGAAGTCAGACATTGAGATTGGATCTTTATTGAGCACAGAGCTTATTCAGATCACTTCATTCATGCTACGTGGAAACCCAAGTTACCTGCTCTTGCCTCCTGCTCATGTCAGCAGCAGTCTGTGTGTTATTTCAGGCAGAGGTCAGGTACCCTGTTTAGCCTGCTGCACTAATGGCTTCCCACTGCTGCTTTTCACAAAGTTCTACTGTGGCTGTGTCAGGCCTAGAGCTTTCCTGATGTGTTCACTGAGTTACGAGGCATCCTCTTCACATCTCTGTATAAAAATGTGCTGGTTGTGATATGGGAATATCCTAGTGATGACAGGAAATGCAGGTGGAGGAGGAGGGACTTATGCTTACTTTAAACTTTCTAATGTTGGGAAAATTTATTTCATCTTTGATTTTTATGGTTTCTTCTTTTTCTGCTAAGAGTTTGCTCAGGCTCATAGTAACACTAGGCTGATATTGCAGCACTCACAGCATTTGTTCAAACCTGAGAACTATTGATTTTCATACACCTGCAGACTCATACTCTGCACTGAAACTAATGCTTTCATTAAGTTTTATGCATGCTGGGCAATCAAACAGAAAATCCAGGTGAAAGTGATTCTTGATCAACTCTTCTGTGCTTATTCTTGAAATTTCATCCTTGATTATTTGCTACTGTCTGATTTTGCAGACTGGGTTTGTTTTTGAGAGCAACTCAGCTGGCAGCTGGGCCACACATATGGACTTCCTCTATGTAGACACCAGGACATGGGAATTTTTTCTGTATCCTTGACTCAACCCTTCTCAGCTGATGTGACACATGGATGTCAGAGATGGCTGGAAATGGCTGTTCCTGGCACAGGGCAGTTTGAGGTCTCCTCCCAATTGCCACAGGTCACAGTTGCCACCCTGTACTGAAATTCTGAAAGCTAAGCCCAATATAGGAGCTACAGCAGGAAATGGTTCTTTCTGTCTTAACAGTTTTTCAACTCTGTCCCAAGTACCACAGGGATGTGGCTACAGCAAGAGTAGCAGCAGATCAAAGTGACATATGCTTGAAATGCTCAGATTCTTGAGAAAATCTTCACAAATGTGAATAGGAAAAAGTGGCATGACAGTACCTTGGTAAGAAATGAACACCACTGCAAAGTGCTCTTTGAATAAACACCATATCTCCTCAAGACCTGAACCTACTTTGAAATGTCTAACAGAAGGAGCTGTAGCTAAAAAAAGGAGAGTGTCAGAGTGGGATGTGTCTAGCTTTTTGAGAAGCAGTTTTCTGGAGACAAAACACAAATCACAGTGCCCAAGGAAGCATAATTTAAACATATAAAAATCCTTCAGCAATAAAATCATTGGATAAAGTGGAGATATGCTCCACTTAGAAGCAGAAGCAAAGGTTTGGAAGTATATGCTTGTCATTCCTCTATTTTAAGCCTTGTATATTGTCTATTTCTTAAAATCCTCAGGATTTTAAGACAGGAGATTGATCAAAACACTTCTGATACATTTTGTCATTTCATCACAGTTCCTTTGGTGTCACATTGTCCCTTTGCTCAGGCCATCTGCAATGTAATGACATCCTTTTTGAGCTAACATCTTACAATTCATTTTTTGCTTCTTTGCAAAGAATTTAAAATAGATCTTAGTCTTTGCTGTTGCTGTTTTTGCTCAGGTTGTTACCTATCTTATAGTTAGGTACCCTTACCACAAGTGTCATGCCAAAGGCCCCTCATAACTTCTTTCTAGGAATAAGCTACAAATTGCTTGAGATTTTCCTCTTATTTCACAGATTTTCCAACAAAAGTTAAAGTCTCCTCTATCATGAATTTGGTGCAATGTAGCACAGAGGAACCATGTTTCCATTAGAATCTATGTGACTTAGTAAAAGTTATTTGCCCTGCAGTTGATGAGAAATTGATTTTCCTTGCCCTGCTTCTCATCTGGCTTGCATTGCCTCCTACTCCATTATTGCCTTGTAATTAAATGCTTACTTTAAATTTTCTTTGGTTAATACAGATGGAAGAGACTGCATGTTGAACACTGTTAATTTGAGGATGTTTATTGTATATGTACTTTGTGTGGGGGTGCACTTTAAATTGCCTGGGCAAATGAAGACCATTTAAACTTCACTAAATTACTTTTAATTAAACTTGACTCCTTCTGTCGCATTTTATCCTTGACCTTTGTGCAGTATGTTGCAGCAGGCCTAGTTCTGTATTACTTACTCTCCATATAGTCCTTTACAGAGTGGAAATGCTTATTCCCTGTGCAAGTAACTTCATGTGGCCTAGGAAATGAAAATCAGGATGGCAACTCATGCACTATGCACACAGTCTTGTTAATACCTCAAACATATTTTGTTTAATGATAGCAATATATGTAACATGAGAAGTATAATAATAATATAGTTTTCTGATTTTTTCACTTCTAGATTTTATTTTTTGTAACATGTATATTTAAAATTATTTAGTGATAAAATTGCAGTGCCTTTATTCTCCCCAAGCCACAAAAGAAGATTGAGACACCTATAGCATAGTTAAAAAATATTACCTTGGAATAGGCTATGGAAATACTGTATTGAGTATACTAATGTATGCAACAGCTGTTAAGTACTGTGGCTTGAAAGTTTTCTGTGTTAAGAGCTCAAATAAGCAATGATAAGAAATGCAATACTTCAGAAGATTTGCCCTTTTCTAAGCTGCAACCTAGGGTTTTAATTCCTCTCTGTTTCTGGCCATGAACAACAAATACCTGAGTTCAATGTCGTGTTTAATCTACCAGGTGACCCCTGAGCAAATATATTTCATAAATGTATGCTGCCTGGAAAATATCATAATACTTTTTGCTGATTTCAGTTATAACCCTATTTTTTTGCAGCACCTAAGAAACTTTCTGCTAATTACTTGGAAATAGAGTTCTTGGTCCTGCAATAGAGCTTTCAATGCTTTTATTGAGCTCTGATGTTGTGATTTATGATTGCATTTACAATCTGTGTCTTGAAAATAAAAAAAGTCATTTCTGAATAAATTAGGGAGAAACTCTGATTCAGATAATCAGTTTTCAGAGGGATGTGGAATACACAAAACATGATGGCACAGATGAGAAAGATTTTGGAGAGACAGAAAAATGTAATTTCAGGCATCATGAAATTGATTGATTCAAAAATACATCCTCAGTTTTTGCTGACAATCCCAGTGTGAGTAATGCTATAGAAGCCCCGAGTTCCAAGCCTAAGACCAGTCATCCCAAATTACTAGGAAAACTAGAAATAGAAAAAATCCAACGTATAAGTCACTTGCTTGGTACAGCAAGAGGTATTCCAAAAAGCTAAATTCCCCTATTTTATTATACTGTCTTTAGAGTCCAAAGAAGGCTTCCCTGAGGAGAGGTTCAGAATGACTGAGATAGTTTTCTGCTCTGAATTGCCTATGAAGAGAGACTCTTTTTCTCCTTTATCTACACAGAATGCTGATGGGATTTTAGGAGTGAGCTTTAATAGTCTCCTTCATGATTTTGGTACAAAATGTAGTAGTGTACTAATGATGTTTATTAGGACATTGGATTTGGAAGATTAAAAAGTAGGACTGATTCCTATGCAGTAAAATTTGAATTATTTAGTCCAAGTAATAGAAATGAGGACAAATCTAATGCCCCATACTACAGACACGTACTTAGAATCAAATTTTAAGAATTTAATTTCTAAATGCTGGGATCATCAGTTGCAGGTGACAAAAGGATAAATGTCCAAGTGCTTAGTCAAAGGGAACTGTAGAATGCATATTACATACTGCAAGAAGTAAATATTAATATTAGAGTATAGGCCAATGTGAAAATTATTCTGACCAACTATACTCAAAAGGTGCATTCCCAGAGTCTAAGACACTAGAAAGTGTCTTAGAATGGCCAAGGTTACTGGGAACATGACTTTTGAAAAGAACAGATTGAGACATAATAAGATCACTGTATATGAGATCAAATTTTGGTGCTGAATCATGGGAAAATAGGTAGTTGAGCTGAGAAAAACTATTGTGAGAAGAAGAAATGTGAATAGAGGAAGAGTGAATTATCATGAGTTAAAGGTCTGAAGAAAGTTTCCAAGCCTTTAATGACCAGAATTCTGGGCAGCTTTCATTATGAGTGAGGAGCAGTTGAAACAAGTGTGATAGACTTCAAGATTACATTAGCTAAGATCATGAAGACTGTTGTAGGCTGTGATTCCCAAGACAGCAAAAGAATTTATGCAGCATAACATGAAATCCTTTTCAGCAAACAAACCTGAAATATATAAAGGTTTGGGAAGTGGATAAGTGACTTAACCTGTATATTTAGCACCTGCTTCTTCTTTCAAATATCTTAACATCTCAAGTGCTAACAAAGTTTCAAAGATATATAGATTATCCTGAAGTCTTGGAACAAGCTGTTCACACATTAGATTCCATGGACTTTGAAAAAGCTCTTAATTAAATTGTAATTTTCCTTTACTGTCTTGAAACAAGTGTCTTCCTCTGACCAATCATCTTTTCCTTTAATCACAGAATCATCAAAGTTGGAAGAGAACTTCAAGAGCATCTAATCCAACAGTCAACCCATAATAACCATCATCATAATTATCCCTAAATCAAGTGCCACATCCAGACTCCAATGCCTTTCACTTATGACTTTTTTTTTCCTAATACGAAATCTGAACCACTCCTAGCAAGGGAAAGTGTCTGATAAAGACTCTTTTACTGATACAGAAGATTATGTCTTTTTCATTTTGCTGCATTTTTTAAATACTGGCATTATGTTGACTTTTCTTTGCAATAAAACAGAATAAATCACATTTTTATTTAACTTCATTTTAGGATTGAGTTGTTCTTCACAACACAATTTTATTTTAAACTGATGTTTCTTTGTCTTACTATATATTTTATTACCTGTTTCATTAATTTAAACATAGGGATACCATGATACTTGGGTTGGTTTTGGTTTTGTGTATGTATAAACAAGAATGGACCATAGGCATTTATGATCTTCATGCAGGCAACATATAAGAAAATCTTTCTTTTGGAATTCATGACTTTCCCTTAGTTCAGAATCTTTGTACAGAGATCATGCTTGTTCGTGCTTGTTTGGGCCCTAAGCAAATGTTCTTGAAAAAGAATGCACAGATCATCCCTTTCCCAGACCTCATGTTGTGTTCATAAAGCAAAACAGGTACAGAAGAAACAGTGTTCAAGGAAGGCATTGTCTTTGAGATTTATCTGCTGGTATTGAACTCAGAATAAACTTGATGCAATGCAGACTGAAATCTCATAATCTAGGCTGCAGAGATTCCTGGGTTTTAGCTCAATTTTTTTTTTCACAGCAGCTTCTCTGACAATCTTCCTAGTTATTCAGTCACAACAATCTGTGAATCCTCTAATCTTCTTTACAGTACTCTCTAAGGAGAAGTCTGTCTCAATGCCGAACACATGGAACTCTCACTGAGGTACCAGATTAAAATGTGAAAAAGATTTTATTTTAATTAAAAATTCTACAGTAGGAACTATAAAAGAAGAAGAAAGAAAGTAGTAGGAATGTTGAAAGTATCAATTAGCTAAAAAATCCCCTTTCCTTAAGGTAATTGTGATATACTGGTTTTTAATTGCACTATTTATTATGATGTGAGAAATAAAGATAGAATAATTTCTAATACTAATTGCTTTAGAACAAAGGTATGATAGTCCAAGGAAGTCATTCTCATTTATTTCCTTATCTGGTGCTGTTATGTCATTGGGGCTTTCTTATCTGTAAGTAATTAAATCTGTCTCGGTCATCCGCCATTTATCAGGAATTTTTAACATTTTAGCATTTAAATACAAACACATATAATATTTACATAAGCCTTTAATTTATGACTATGTAAAATAATTTAATCACAGTATGTTTGTACAGAATTCATGAGCACAGCACAAACACTTCCTCTTTTCTAACTTTCAGTTTCTCTTAATATGCAGGGAATTAAAAACTGAAACAAATATGCCATAACATTTCCCACAGTGAATGTTTTCAAAGGTAGGAAAAAAGTCTCAAATTTGAAAAACTTTATTTCAATACATGCTTTCATTTGTCATCTGTTTTCATAGAGTTACTAAAATAATGATAAAACCATAAGGCTCTAAAGAAGTTTGAGATATCCTGTCCTCACAGCTCAAAGCAGGATGAGGTACACCTGAAATATTCTTATCTAACATTTTCTTAAATATGTCTAGTCATGGCTATTCCATAATTTTCCTAAAGAATTTATTTCTGTGCTTCACTAGCTTCATCTTATTCCTCAATGTAAATCTCTTTTGGTACATTTTGTTCTATGCATTTTGAACATGGGGTAAAATTTATGGTCCCTTCTCTCTTATCTTACTTTTGGTCCATCTGCAAATTTTAATTTTTTAAATTTTTAATTTTTAAATTTTAATTTTTTTTCCCCAAACGAAAAGGATTTGGTACAAGGGTAATAATTGTATCATCATACAATTATGATGATACAATTATTACTAAGAATGTCAGTTAATTCTATGATTGTGTGTTCCCAAACTTCATGCCATGGGCCATTGTTGCCTATGCTAATTATACAAAATTCCCTTGGTGTGACCATCTTTGTTGCAAATCTACCTTCATTAGGGTAAACTGCTGTACAGCCACCTGTGTAGGAGCTGACTGCATGGACCTTTCCCAGGATCACAAAGAAACTCGGAGACAAAGAACCTATTCCTCTGAGATGACTTCAAATTACTGCTATTTAAGACCATCCTTTCCCCTTCTGGAAGGCACATTCCTTTCCAAAAGCAGCAGCAAAGCAGGTGTGCTCCCTGCAGACCCTGCTCATCACATTTCTCCTCCTGAGTATCATTTACCCAGGGTACTGAATAAAACTGGGCTGCCAGATGTGTTTGACTTCTCATCTGACCCTCAAATCTCCACCTGTCACTGTTTCTTCTGTTCCTCTCTTGGGCTGTATAACATGGAATGTTTTCATCCTGAATTGCTAAGATTTGGAAAAAGAGTAAATAACTCTTTATTAATAACTCTAATAGACGGGGTGTTTTAATAAAATATGTTGGACAAGATTAAACACAGGCATGAATACTTACACTTGTCATGAAGTAATAATCAGTTTTCTTTTACTAAATGATAAGTATTATGTCTTAGATTTATCAATAAAGGCCTTGATATATTTGCAATTGTTTTGTACAAATGTGATTTAACTACAAGTGCAATTTAAATGTAAATGTTTTATATTACTCATAGTAGTGTATGTGTCACAATGCTCATTGCTTTGCTTTTTTCCCTAAAAATGACTTAACATATAATAGAAGAGATAAAATTTTGAATAAATTATCATTTCTCCCTTTACAACAATGTTTCTTCTTACTTTAGGAAATATTAAGTGAATGGAGGATTTACACAAGGAGCACAGAAATTGCCTTTAACCAAACAAATCAATCAGCAGCAAATTATAACAAATAATACCCTTACTTTGTAACATATTCAAAAAAGCCCAAATTCTTCCACTGATACAGTTAGCAATAAATATGTATGAATATTATGAGTACATTATTTGAAACAATGTAAGGGTAAAAAAATCCTGCATTTCAGTCTGCGTAATAACATTCTTGTTCTTTCCTCACTTCATTTATTCTTCAGTGAAGAACTTCTGAATTCACTACTTTTTAATTTCAGGCTACCTACTCGATTGCCATGCAGAGTGGGTGAAATTAAATAGCAAGGGTAACTGCATCCTGCAGATCAGACAGAATTTAAAGGCTCAAGGAAAATACATCTCAGCAAAGATTACAGCAAGTTTAATCCACTTTGGTACAGACAGCACACCATCACCTTTCTATTTAATTTGCAGGTTCTCAATGTAGTAATTTCAGAAACTCAAGTCCAAGGAGTAGAAGTAAAAGGCTCTGAAAAAAAGACTTAAGCAGAGGGAATGTAAGTGCTAAGAAAAGTATTTTTATTTTTCAACACATTAATGTATTTTCAGTCAGGCTTAATAAGTATACTAGATGCATTCCATCTGTTTGTGATTTTAAGTACTGCAGTGGTTAGCTGGAAACAACTAAGGAAATGTATTAGCCTCTCCATAAAATGTACTTGTAGCTGTGTTTAAACTGGGATTTTTCGTAAGGCCCAGCACTGGCCTTGTTTCACTTCATGTAAATTTGATTGGAGTTTATTGCCATGAGTGTCGTTTTGGTACATCCCTGGTGTTCCTACAGTAATCAAGGATTTCTAGAGACTCTGCAGAGGGTTGGTGCCAGGTCTGTTTCACTAATGTGCTGAGATTTTGTGCTTGTGGTGGGACATAGTTTCTCTAAGGTGCATCTACTGGGTGAATTGATGTGTTCTAACTAGTGGATAGCAAGCACTAATAGGCACAGTAATTTTCTTTTTCCAGGTTATTGAGGTAAATGAAGTGCATTACTCACTTAAGAACATGCCACCAGCAGGAGTTCTCTTTATTAACCTGGCTGTGCACCACGTAGCAAATTGCCTCTTAATCTTTGTTTTGTTTTCTTTTCTTGCTATTAGGCAAATTAAAAAGGAAAAAAAAAATCTTTATAGAAGGACTGGTAGAGTCCATAAAGTAATAGGATGTGGCTATGAAAAAGGCAAACCACAAGCATGAAGTTCAGTTTGCCTGAACCACCCATGGTCATATGGAAGCTTGCAGTACTGGAATTCCTTTGTTTTGAAAACGTTGAAAGCTGTGTTTCTGAATTTGAAAAAACAAAAAACAGATGAGTATGCTTCCTGAGTGGAAATGATATTTTAAAAATAAGTTTAATATTTTATTAAAATGTATTTAATGCATTTTATATTTTATTTTTATATTTTGTTTGCAATAGCTAGATGCTGAAGGTGGCATATCAAATATAATGTTTTGTTACTCTCTAAACATAACTGAGGATGTGAAAGATTTTGAGATGAAATCTAAAAGCATAGAAAGTCCCAGTTACCTACTGCATTTTTTTCCTTTCTGTGGTGTTGACTATTTAGCCTCCAAATATGGATTATTATTTTATGCTGTATTTTGCACGGCAGGGCTTGTGATCTTTGACTGGGGGTTTCAGTGTGCTGCCTTAGCATAAATAGTACATTGTAATCTCTTTGGTAATCTGGGAAGATGAAATACTCTTACAAATTCAACAGGGCTTAAAGGCTTTTAAAAGATGCAGAAGAGAGAAGAGGTCACAAAAGTTCTTTTTGTCTCTCCATTTCCTCTGATCTCTACCCCCAGATGCTTTGTTTACCCTCTTCCATACTCTGTCTTTTCCAGGACTTGATGTAACTTTGTCTCATACCTTGAAGCTTCTTGTTAGTAAGGCTCCCCTGTTGCACTCCTCTATTAGAGTGCAAAAGTGGTGCTGAGTGTTCTTCTGCTCCCTTATTTCTTGCTGTGAAGAGACAGGGTAGTCCTAGCCCACCCTTCCAGAGCTTATTATTGCTCAGCAATTAGCCATTAATGAAAATTACCTGTTGCTCTGTTACATTATCAATAAAGATAGAGGGGAGAAAAATATTGGCAGACAGAACCAATTTGTGTGCAATCCTATCCAAGCCATTAGGAAAAAGATATTAAATGTTTCAATCACTAGGGCCTAATTCAGTGCTTTGTACATCATCCATTCTTGTGGGTTTCTTCTTTCAGACACAGTGTTCAGGTGGTTGAGACCAGTGCTGTGTCTCTCTAGTCTTTATTAAAGTCCATCACCATGTATTGGAGTATTTTAAAAAATTAGGACGTGCTGAGGGGGAAAGGAAGATTGTTGGTTTGTTGGGTTTTTTTTGGGGGGGGGGCTTTTTTTTTTCTTTTTTTTTTTTTTTTTGTGGACAAACTATTTCTATGGGAATTTTTAGGATCAAATGCAGTATTTGTCAAAGTTTCATTCACTTAGAAAGCAAGCAAAAAAAATTTGCTCTCTTAGAGGAAATGAAATGTGCTGTTCCAAACAGTAAAATTGCCTTCCTTCCTCTTCTTTATTCTATGTATCTGAGACTGTACAGATGTATTTAAAAAAATTAAATGTCACAGTAACAGCAGATAAGGAGAAAACTTTTCTATTAACATTTCCATGAAAGTTGATGAGCTCTGGATGCATATGATTTGTTAAAATCATATATCCATGAACCCTATTTCATTATCTATATTACTCAGGCATATGGCCATACTGATGATTTCTTGCAAATCAGGTGACTTTTGATTAAACTTTGACTCTTGAAAGACAAGTAGCATAAGAAAATAATCTACATAAATTAATTGCCCTGGGACTCCCATCAGAACTTCCACCCACAGTCTATGCTTATGGATCTCTGTTGTCCACTTCAGGTCAGGCTTTGGTCACTGCCTGAGCAATGTTTAGATGTGTCTACCTCCAGTTCTGTCTCTGTTCCTGTCCCCCAGACAGATTTTGGACCTTTCTCGTAGCCTTGTCTCCAGCCCTGTCTCTGGACTCCCTGGATGGACTCTAAACCTGGTCCACCTCTTGGCCTTGCTGATGGAGCCTGTTGCTAGGATGCTGCTGGGCTTTGTTTAGACCATGTGAGGCTGAACCCTGTTGGTAAGAACAGGTTTGTGCTGGTGTTATCTTGGCTCCCATCCCCTCTTCTCTCAGAGAGCCCTTGTGGCAACCTGAAATATATCTGGGAAAAGTCTAAAATTCCAGTTCAGAAAATTCTACCACTGGTTTTGCCACTCTTGATTTCCATAACAATTTCATAGAAGCATAGAATTTTTTGATTTCCAATAGACCTTTAATGATCATTTAGTCCATCCCATCTACTTTGGACAGGGACATTGCCCACTAGATCAAGTTTCTCAGAGCCATGTCCAACCTTGACCTTGAACAACTTCCAACAATGGGACATCCACAGCTTCTCTGACAAACCAGTGTCTTACCACTCTCATCACAAAAAATTTCATCCTCATATCTAATCTAAATTTGCTTTCTTTAAAATCATCACCCCCCGTAGAATTGCAAGATCACAATTCTCTTAGCCTTTCCTCATAGGAGGGGTGCTCCACCTCTCTGGTTGTTTTGGCTCTCTCTAGACCAGGTCAATGTCTCTCCTGTACTGAGGACTCCAGAGCTGGATGCAGCACTTCTGGTGGAATCTCAGCAGGCTGGAGTAGACAAAGGTGAATCACCTCCCTTGACATGCTGGCCACACATTTTTTTGGTGCAGCCTGGAATCCAGTTGGCTCCCTGAGTTCCGAGCACACATTGCCATCCCACATCTAATTTTTCATTCCCCAGTATATCTCCACATCCTTCTCTGCAGGGCTGCTCTCAGTCTCTTCATCATGCAGGCTCTGCGGGTAGGGGTGATTAACGTGACCCATGTGCAGAACATTGCACTTGGTTTTTTTGAGCTCCAAGAGGTTTTTGTAGGCCTTCCTCTAAAGCCTGTCAAGGTCCCTCTGGATGGCATCCATTCCCTGCAGTTTGTAGGCTGCACCACACAGTCTGGTGTTGGCCAATGGATAGCACTCATTACTAATCTGTGTTTGAGAAGTATCCAAACAGGGGTAAAACAGTAACAGAAAACTCCTGGTCAATTGGACTCTTAGTTGACTGTCCTGACTGTCCTAACAGTCCTTGAAACGGCTTTGAGTAACAAAACTAGCACTTTTCCAAATAACTCCCAGGTATGGAAACACCTAGAAATTAGCAATGACCAAACTCTTCAGGAGGCATATTTTATTGTTCTAGTTGGCCTCAGTGCTAGGCAGTGGTTTCAGCATGTTTCATTTACTGCTACTTTTGTAGATCACATGTATCTATTTGACTCAGATTCTCAGCTTTTCTCAATGAGAAAAAGGCAATTGATTCCCCTACAAATATTCTAGTGGGCAAATTTGAACACATAGATTCAATAAGGCAGTAACCTTTATAAGGAATGGTGTTTTAATAGACTTCCATGAACCTTATGAAGTAATGAATTAAATTCTCTCAAATGCACATTTTAAAATTCATTCTCCCTTTAGCTCTGACAGTCATACAACAGATCTGCTGTTTAGTTTCATGCCAGTGCAATGACACCAGTACCATGACTTCCAGACTCTACTGCAGAATTTAGTAACTGTTTTGGCAGTAGACTTTACCAAATATTTGCTGTATTTTTAGAATCTGTTGCTCAAATTAGACTGACTAGGTATATCTGGACAGACATGTGACACTGAGTCAGAACACCACTGAGAAAGCAATGTTTAATGTAAATATTTTTAATTTTCTTTTAACAGACAGATTTTGTTTCTACTAATAAGAAACATACCCTTTTGTTTCACAAGAACATAATTGGGTTAACCATGGTTACAAGACTTACCAGTGGAACTCTAAGCATTGAATAACATATTGTATGATGAGGAAAAAAAAGGAGATTCTTATCTAGGTTTTCATTTTTGACCTACTGATTCACATTGAAGTGACTAAGTTATAAATAACTTTTCCATTCTTTCTAGTCAGAGTTATTTTTAATTGCATCTATTATTTTATAGAGGTATGTGCAGTAACATTTTGCTTGATTATTTCCAGACATGAAGTCTGTCTTAGCAAAGGGGAGAAAGTAGGTAGTTAATTTATCATCTTTATAAATTAACTCCATGTCAGGGAAAGATTTTTCTTTGTGTCATTAGGATAATCAAAATAATAGAAGGCAAAAACAAGCAGGAGGAATTTCTACCTGTTCTGTATTGAGTGTATCAGTTTTTCTCCACTCAAAGTGATCTCAAAAGGCAGAAACTTCATGATGCATAGCAATGGGCCATGTGAGAATAAAGACTTGGAGCTGACTGACTAGATAACAGCTTTGCATAAAAGGATCTGGGGGTCCTGGTGGACAGCAATTTGAACATGAATCCACACTGTGTTCTAGTAAGTAATGAGGGCTAACTACACATTCTGATTTACAAAGAACACCAGAGGTGCACAGCAAGAGTGTGAGAGGCAAAAGAAGCAAGTCAAAGCCAAGGAAAATTTAATTCCATTTAGTTTTCATAAGGGTGGTCAAAGGGTGGACCAGATGACCCAGAGAAACCATGAACCTCCGTTCTTGGTGACACAGATTGACAATTATGCTGAAAAAAGTTTTGGGTGCCTTGATCTAATCTGGGAGTTTGGTCTAACCTCTAAATATTTTCAGCAGGAGTTTGGACCTCATTCCTTCTGGAGAAGCCTTCCAACCTGAGCTGTCCTATCAAGACCTTTATTTTCCATGGTGACACAGAGAGTTTCATCAAGTGCACACAGCAAGATGAGACCAAGCTGGGTGGTGTCATCTGCAGGACTCAAGGAGAGCCAAAAATATGATCAGAAGTCTGGGGCACTTCTCTTATGAGGAAAGGCTGAGAGTTGAGGTTTGTCAGCCTGGGGAAGAGAAGGCTTCAGGGAGACCTTATTGGTAGCCTTTCAGTATTTGAAAAGGGCCTGCAAGAAAGATGTGGGGAAACATTTTAGCAGGGGTAGTGCCATGACAAGATTTAGCATTTTTAAACATAGAGATGGCAGATTTAGATTAGATACAAAGAAGAAATTTTTTACAGTGTGACTGGTGGAACACAGGCACCTGTTAGGCAGAGGTGGTGGATGCCCCATCCCTGCAAACATTCAAGGTCAGCTGGGATGGGGCTTTGAGCAGTCTGATCCGCTTATAGCTGTTCCTGCTCATTACATAGGGGTTGGACTTGATGACCTTTAAAAGTTCCTACCAACCCAAAGAATTCTATGATTCAATGAATCTATGAATCTCTGTTTCTGAAATGACTATAAACTATTCAAAGCTTATTGTTTTCTAGACTTCATATTTATTTTTATTTTTGCAAAACAGTCACCTCAGCTTTTTACAAAGGTTGAATGACCCTAGATTCTCCCCTGAAGGAATACTACTGTTTAATTTGTTTGTCTCTGCTCCAAAAGAGACAGTACTAATCTTCTGATTGTGGAGACTAATGCTGATTTAATGGCATAGCTCAGGAAAAAAATGTGCAGGGTAAAAAGTTTCAAGTTGAAATGATGTGACAAACATTCTAGGTGTTCAGGGCAGCACTCTGGGACTTTCTTCTTTGCCAAGATATAGTAATAATTAAGGAGCAGCACTGCTAAAATTTGCATATAACTGTAGTTGAGAAAATCCTTTTCCTCATTCCTGCAATTTAGAATGATGTACACAACAAACTATCAAAATCACATAATAAATGAATGCCTCATATACATACTGCCTTGAAATTGAAATAAAACTCTTCAGATCCTAACAGAATGGACTTTTAAAGAATAGATATATGGCACACAGAAATGTTAAGTCAGGATGCCAGGTAGAATCTTCAAATTTTTAAATTGCATTTACTCACTTGGCATCTTCTTTCCCATCTTTGAGTTCCTGCTCTTCCTGTTGAGTTGTCTTAGGTGGCTCAGTTGAGTTTTCAGGTTTTGAAGGCTCAGGTGCTTTTGCTGATTCTGTATCTAGAAAAAAGGTTTTAATTTTTAAAAATGAATTTTTAAATAATTATATTAATTCTTTTGAAGGAATCACTGTCTCTCTGGCATTATTTCTTCAGTAGATAAGCACTAAAAGACACAACTTCTGGGAACTGACCTCTGAACAATATCCTGCATAAATCTGTTTCAGTGCTAACTGTGCACAGCATGTTTGTGATAAGTTCACCTTTTAGAATTGTAATTTGCTTGTGATTTTTAAACAGATTCATCAGTAACCAGCTCAACAATTGTCAAGTCAGAGCTCTTCTCTATTGATGAGGGACAAGAAGTGATACCACAAGGTAGAAAACAGGTAGATCTGTCCAGAAATGCGTTGTGAAATACAGGAAGAAAAGTAAAGAGTAGCTAATTTTCTTATGAATAGAAATGCTAATAAAGTTATCTACGCTTCAGTGTTTCTACTGCATCAAAGATGTTGCTTCAGCTACCATGACAGTACTGTTCATTGCTGAGTAAATCATGATTGAAATATATCATTAAGGATGTGAGTATGTTGTACTTTGTCTAGTCTATTTCTTCCTTTCTGTTACTAGTAACTTTTTGAAGTCATCCAAGTAGGAAGTCTGTAGAGTTTGAAGCAAATGGCATGGTCTCTTGCCATTTAAGTGGCTTCAAGTGATGCTTTCTTATAATTAGTTCCTTATCTTTTTTTAAACTTTCATGTTGAAAAATAACTTGATAGTTCTCATCAGTCTGATGCTTTGCATAATAGAGGAACATTAAGCTCAGCCTTCACAAATACTTTAAGTAAAATGATGATAGAGGAAAAACTTGGCAGCAAAAAATGGCAACAAATAAATCAGGAGCCTGTTGTATGAGCTATATTTTAAGCTTGAGACAGCTCAAAGAAAATCAGACTTTGAATATTTTACATGGATAGGGTAAAGTTACTTTCCTGATAGTTAAACTCCATATTTAGAGAGTTATTCCTTTAAAATAAGTAAAAAAAATCCAGCACTTGTTGCAGTTTCTGCTTCCTTTTGAATTAATAGTTTGTAATATCCCAGTTCTCCCTGCCTTGACTCCACAATCCAAAAAGCCAAGTACTCAATCAAGAGTGAGAGCAAAGCTAACCTCAACATTTCTGTAATCATCTCACTTTGGGAATTTTTTTTTTGTTTTGTTTTAGTAGTTACTCCTAGCTGTATCTATGAGCTACAATCTGATATGAACAATTAGAGCAGTGAAATGGTGCTGAAAGCATGACATTGAATTTATATCTGTCACACATAAATGTCTGGCATATCTGGCAGATAAATTTCAAATGAGGTGCATTGATATCCACTGAAATGAGTGACAATCAGCAGCTTGAATAAAGTAACTTGAATCATGGACTTATTCTTCTGGTTTGGTTTTATTCTAAGGAATCCAGTTATGAGTTCCTAAAGGGTTTTGGGGGTTTTTGGGGGGAAAAAAAAAGAGGAAATCAGGGGACAATCAAGAGGGCTTTTTTTTTAGAAGGGCATTCTTCATTGAAACAAAATGCCAGTGCAGTTACACCGTTTAGTGTAACAGGCTCCTGAATAAGACAATCCATCTTTGGAATGACAACATGTATGAGAAGCAAAAAACACAAAGTAAAAAATATATGGTGCTTGCACATAAACACTCCTGTGCAGAGGATAATAACTTCTAAGCCTGATAGATATTATCAAGGTATTCAGTCTGATGTCTGAACCCACACTGACCATCAAATGCTGATTGCATTCAGCCTGAAGGAAAACCTTGCAATCCCATGAATATTCCAAATTTTCACATACAAAGATTAATAAATTTCTAGCAGGGCTTATTTGCATTAATATTAGAATATCAGGACCTAACACTATTACTAGGTGTGTCAAATTTTAGTTTTTCCTTTCTATGTGAAATTGAGAGGGCTGTCTGCATAGTCACATATTAAAAAAACAAACCCTTTGCCCTTCACAGCTTGAATCAAGCTCAAAGTCTTCCATCTCTTGAACCCAGGCCCAATGGACTGCCCTTAATAACAGTGTGGTAGTCATTTTAAGGGAAATTTAGACTACAACTGTTTGTTTCCCAAATAAATAATGATCCAGCAGGTAAGTGGCAGGTTTGCAGGACAGCTTTGCATAACTTTGGTCATTGTACTGAAATCATGAGAAAAAAGTCAAAACCAAAGCAATGCCAAGGCACCAACAATGAATGCAATTTTCAAAACATACAGATCCATGCTTACTCAGCGAAATAAAGGGTTTGAGTTTTTCTGAATTATTTGCATTCCCACTGTACTGGCATATGGGTGGATGAAGTTCCCAATGCATTCACAGTGGGAGCTGAGGAAGCCTGCTGGTGTCCACACATTCTAAATATTTGGCCTTCCCATAAGGATAATGTATTTTAAAACTGTGTTGGGATAAATGTTGCTGGTTCTATTTTAAGATGGAAGGGGAAAGTGACAGTTGTGGAAGCATTATTTTGTGGAAAAAACACTGCTTAATGTATTCACTCCAAATAAATCTGATTAAATTTCTAAGCCCACTGAAACTTCATCATACCAGTGACCTACCTAGTTCTCCAAGGAGCAAGGAGCAAGATGCAAATTATAAAACCTAATTGCTTACCTCTCTTAGATAAGTTTTTAGATATCAAGATATGAATAAATGTCAGCAGCTGAATAGTAGCAATCTGAGTATAGAACAGAAAAAGTGCTTTTGCTTTCTGTTGCTTTGCTATAGTTCAGGAAGGGAAGAATTTATTTCCTAGATATCCCAGCCAGCTCCACTGCCTTGCACTAGCAGTCTGACCAGTATCACAGCTATGCTTCCCCTCCTGTCTCTACTGGTTGGATATACATAAATGTAGAACTTGTCATGGCTAGCAGTTACTAACATAAGAAGCAAGAGTTTCCTCAGCTTCTTTTGTCAAAGAAGCTGAGGAAACTCAAAAGCACATTTTAGTTCAACTTAATCATCCACTGACATAATCTTATTTAATTTTGAATCCACAATATATTGTTTTATGGGGTGATTCACAAAACATTGACTCACTTTAATCTTCTTTTTCATCTGTGGAAACAATATTTTCATCAGAACACCCACGCATGATGTCTATTTCATATTAATTAAATAAAAATGGTCAAATATTTTCTTCTACTGTTAACTTCTTAGTAACTTTTACAAAAACATAGTCATTTTAAAATACACTGTTGCTTAAAAACTACTATATGATTGCACAATGATAGTGTAGTACTAATTATAGTTTAGTTGCTGTGTATGTGATGCAGTTGTAAATGTTACCACTAATTTCTGGTGTTTATTACCAGGATTAGTGTAAGCAATGTTGATTTAAAGAACATCTAATGTTGCTCTTTTTTGTTCCTTCAGTAATGAAAAATAATCCTGCAAATCTGATTGGCCTGAACTGTCTTGACCTGCTTTCCAACACTTGGCAGAAGCACAGAAGAGAATTAGTCATGGTAGTCAAAAAGACAAAGATAAAGGAATACTTTATATTTCTTCTGTTGAATATATATTTGATGGTTACTTGTAAATTTTGTGTAGCTTGATGTGCTCTGTGCTGGTTTCAGCTGGGGTAGAGTTAATTTTCTTCACAGTGGCTGGTGCCAGGGCTGTATTTGGATCTGGGCTGAACACAGTGCTGATAACAGAGAGATGGTTTTGTTTTAGCTAGGCAGGGCTTACACAGTAGTGAGGAGACTGGAGATGCATGGAAGCCTGGGAAAGACTTAGATGGAACAGCTGACCCTAACTGGCCAAAGAGATATCCAGGCCATATGACACTTTATATACTAACCATGCTCAGTATGTAAACTGGGGGAAAGAAGTAGGAAGGAAGTTGGGAGTGATTGTATCTAACTTCCCAAGTCACTGTTACACACAATTGGAACCCTGCTTTCCTGGAGGTGGCTGAACACCTACCTGTCAATGGGAACTGAATTAATTCCTTGTTTTGCTTTATTTGTGTGCTTGGCTTTTGCCTTCCCTAATAAACTGATAAAATATCTCAACCCACAAGTTTTCTAGCTTTTATCCTTCTGATTCTCCCCCTAGAGAGGTCAGGGAGTAAGTAAGGGGCTGTGTGGGGCTTGGTACTGGCTGGGGTTAAAAAGCAACATGCTCACATGATAAAATTAATTTAGTTAATATAGAAACAATGGTGCCAATTTTAATGGTGCATGGAAACACTTGAGGGTAGACAGCATTGTTTGAAACAGGAAAAGGTGTATAAAGACATGGTTAGAGTCTGCTAGTAGGAGGCAGAGTGACTAATGTTTGAGTAATCTGTTCTTTTTAGCAGTGACGTATTATATGCCTTAGAAACATAATTTTAAGCACTTAAAATCAGTGATTTTATTTTTGACATTTCCTCTTTTTTTGCAAAGTGTTAGACATTTCAAAATATGTTAGAAGTCACAGATTGGCTTTTAGGTGGTATTGTAGCAAAGTAGCATAGAGAGCAGGTTCTCTGGAATAGCTGGAGTTTAGACTGACTTTGTATTTGGACCAATGGAATGGGAATAAGAGAACCAGTCTACAAACTCTGTGTGATATTTCTGACGTAGTCATTTGCCTGATTATCCTTGCCTCACAGAGGTGTTCTATCCAAAATATCTAAAAATGGCTATAGGGTCACAAAGATCTCAAGAAAATGTAAAACCACAGAAAACCTATGGATGAAGGAGAGAAAAGGCTTCAGCTTTGACATTAAAAAATGCACACCTTTGTAATCTTCTTCTTCTGATATGAACAGTTAGAGCAGTGAAATGGTGCTGCAAGCATGGCATTTATTGAAGCTACGTTTCTTGAACAAATGTTATGTGCAGGGAAAAAAAGTTCAGAAATCAGCTGGGGTGAAATAAAAAATCAGTAAGTAGGAACATCTTAAGCCTCAACTTCAGTGGCTAACAAAAATAATATTTAAGTTTATTTTCTAGGAAAGAAAGATTGTATGAAGAAGTTGAGTTTATTTTCCTAACATTTGGTCATGTCACTCATGTGAAAAACGAAGATCTGAGAGGACGTCACATCAGCAGGAGTGATTAAAGACAATTAAACATATTCAAGTCCTTGGTAATCTTTGAAAAAATAATGTGGTGAGCATAAAGGATAAGGTGACAAGGAATAAGATTATTTCAAAGTGTCTTTGGATTGGCAGGTTTAGTCTAGGGCTGCAGCTTGTAAAATCACATATTTCATTTGTATTTTTTGAAATAAAACCCACTTATTTAAGTCTGGATTTCCTGGTGCTAAGAGACAGGTCTTGTCTTGCTGCTTAAGGGCAACTTAGAAGTCAATTTCATAACAGGCCAAACAGAGGTTTTCACAAAACTTCACATTTAATTTAAATCACCCTTCTCAGAGTTCTAACTCAGTTGTAGTCCATACAGAGTTAATTGGTATCTAATTAAACGGAATTAGCCAAGGTTTTACATCATAGGATTTTGGTACCCTCAATAAATACATCTGCTTTATTTCTGTCTCCAAGAAGGGAGAGCAACCATATTTTGTATAACAGCTAGTGATCAAGACTCTCCTCTTGGCTCTGGGCCTTATTTATTTGCAATAGGGTCAAATACATGGTGAGAGGATTTTTTCCCCCATTTTTAAAAGATTGAACAATTACAATATAAATACACACTGAAATAAAAGTCCTTCATTCTTCCTGCATTGTTACTGTTTTGATGAACTGCTAGGTTCATTCCATGATCCATGTGTAGGTCAGTTACATGCTCCATTCTAATTTCTCAGATTCCACAGGGTTTTGTGTTCTTTTCTGCATGATGGCCCAGAGGTTAGGAAGGCTGTGGAACTTCCTCCCACTCCTCTCTAGTCTAGGTTTTACACAGGTGGTTAGGCAGCTCTGTAGGAGTGGGAGAGACATGGGTTTGAACCCTCTTATCATGAAAGAGGCAAGGTATAACAGCTAGGCTAATATATCAGAGGGGACAACTATCAACAGCTTCTGCTTTTACTTGTTTTCTTTCTTTTCTTGGAAAAGTGTTCCTGAGGTACGGGACTAGAAGAGGGAGTCTGGAGTGAATTTCCTTTTGAGCAGCCCTTCCCCTGTGGTGCTGCACTGCTTACTTGAGATACTTTCCAAAGCATTTAGGCTTTGAATATATTAAATATCACTGAACATTAACATGGTTATCTCCCAGAAGGGAGCAGAAGTGCAATTCCAGCATGTATAGAAACACCTATGGTAGTTCTACTTTGGCTTTCTCACTCAAGTCTTACCAAGAACAAAGCAATGACAATATATTCTTTAGTAAAAGCTGGATAAATGTGACTGTGATTCTGGAAAACCTCTTTGAGACACTTGTTGATTTAGTAGATGATCAAAACCCAAAATATTGGAAACAGTCAAGTTTCTAGTAAGGGAAAAATGTAAAGATGAGGACAGACTTCTGGGAAATACTAAAATGTAGTTGAAAAGAGTCAAACTGGAATTATATGTCAGGAGGATGAAATAAATTACAAAACAGAGAACAATAATGCAGTCACCAGCTAGCAGGTAGAGGCTGGATATGTCCTCCTAAAGAACAGAACCACCAACAGGGCTATTGAATAGCAGTGGGTAAAACAAGGGAAGCATTTGTATAGCCAGTCAATTATGGGATGTGATAAATATGCAAGGAAATTATAGCAATTGGATCCAATATCACAGAGAACCTGTAATTAGGTGAATCACACTTTGTTAAGTACACAAAAAATTGCAGGGGATAAATTTAAAAAATGAATCCATTACGGAACAAACTGACTAAGCACAGAGAATTAATTACAGAGTGGAGTAATTATGCAGAGAATTAATCATAAAACAAGTTAGTGGTAGAGAGTGCAACTGAGGAGGCAGAGATAGGGCAGTGAGTAGCCAACAAAGAAGCCAGAAGTGGCCAAGTTTTAATCAAGCAGGCTCCAGTGGTACCTCCTGCTGGATTCTCATGTGTGCTGGAAACATCGTGCTGCTTTGTGAAGTACATAGAGAAAGGGAGAAGGCAATGGCTGGTTTTGGTGATCTGAAAAGAAGGGGGTGAAGATAAGCTCTGCTCAGTCTGTTGATTTGTATTTAGCACTATGGAATTGCAAACTGATACTATGATTAAGGGTTTTCCTGGTCTATTTTATTTTGATTATACCAGAAAAAGTAACGAGAGACCTTGGAAAGGCTTTTCTCTAACACATTTGAAGTTCTCCATTAAGAGATGGATCTGCCTTAACTAATGTTGTTTGAGCTCTGGCTGTACTCCAGATTTGTACATACAGCATAAAATGCTTTCTCTAATCTCTTATCCTCTGCTTACCCACACAAATTCTCATCTTCTTCTTCCAGAAGATAACCACACCATTTTATGTCTGACACAAAGTTCACAAAATTTTGCAGAAGTTTATCTAGACCCTCCTGTGAACTGCTTTAGATTAACTTCCATTTTCTGTCCAGAGATAAAGAAGTTCCTTATTTGGGTCAGATGATAAGGACTTACAGTCAGAGTGGTGAAAATCATAAGCTACTCCTGAGGTGTGGTCCCAGTAAATTTTCTGTTTTTTATAGCCACTGTCTACCTAATTAATTAATACTCTTCATGTCTTGTTGCAGCTGTTTGAAAATGAGATTTGAAATACCTTCCAAAAGAAAGGTAGATTTAAAAATATCCCCAAAACACATGGACTTACTCAGCTATTATAATTTCATGAAGTAACTAATGGTGTAGTTACTACTATACCACCACTTATATTTTAGAAGGAAAAAAAGTAGTTTCTTATGCCAAAATGTATCTTAATGAGTTATATTTATCTGTAAAATTAGATTAAATTTTTAATGGAAATAAAAAGAGTTTCTGTACTGATAGGCTATTCTGTCATGGGGTAGTATCTGTGACTTAGTGTTGCTAAAAAAACCAAATATCAAATTTGTTTTTTTCCATTGCTGCTACAGTTAATTCAGGTCAGACTTTGTTTTCTCTTAATTTCATGCTACAGTCATTATATAACAATATAAAACAAGACTTTGTTATATAAAAGCATTAAATGGACTTTGTTTAAAGTTTCATTATATGAGGAAACAAATTGTGACACTTGCTATGATTACACAAACACAAATTATGCTCATGAAAATTTCCTTATAATCTTTTTCCAGTTGCTTCACTCTTAGTTACTTTTTATCACAGAAAGCTGGAGATTCCTCAGTCTTTGCTTTGCTGCTTCAGTGAAATGAGCAGGAACATGAATTGCTCCCCTAAAGGAAAAGCATGAGGTGACAGGAAGAGTGGACTCTGATTTTCTCCAGAAGAGGAGGATGGAAAAGGAAAGGGCTGCACCCCTCATGCTGGGAGGGAGGGAGTTGTTGCTTCACCCATCCTGAGCCTTTATTTTGGCAGCAGGTGTAAGCAGTCATTCAGGCTCTGGTATACACAAAACAGGATTGGCTACTGGAGGTGGGGGAAGAGAGGGGCAGGATAGCCATGACCAGCAGCCTCTGTCTCCAGAAACCAGCTGCTTAGGCAGAAAATTACCTTCTTTTACTGCCTTGAGTTCTGTGGTCCCAAATACCTGTCCTGAATAGCTTCTGAACAGGAATGGCAAATATTTATAACAGTTTTTCTTTTTTTTAATTCTTTTTTGGTGTTTTTTGTTTGTTTTTATGGTTTTTTTTTTTTTTTTTTTTTAAGTTTGGAATGGCTGTTCAGGGAAATATTTGAACATCAGAAAGTTTAAAGTCTGTCTTATCTTTTCTGGTACCTCTTATCTTTTCCGGTATCTCTTCTGGTGAGAAAAGTGACTAAAAGAGATATTAAAAATATGCTCTTTTTTTTTTTTTTTTCTTCTAAAGCCACTAAATACCTTTATTTTAAGATTTCTAAGGAGTCAAATTTCAGTAAGAGGAAATAGAGCTCCCTAGACTAGCTGATCAGAGGGGGCAAGCTCATGAAGGCACCGTGTGCTTGAAGGCTTGTTGCCTTTTGTTATTGTTGGATACTGTTCCTATATTTCTAACAAATCATTGGCCTGGGGTCAATGACAATTCAGAGATCTTAATTTCTTCTACAAATAAAAAATAAGAGTTCCTGTCAGAGCACTAGGGAGAACAACAGTTTTATTTACAATCCTATAGAGTATACATATACTGTGTCCCGATAATCTTTGAAAACTCATAAATAGCTTATTACTGACCTTGTTGCTTTGGTTTAGGCTCTGCTTTATTGTTGGCCTCTGTTTTCTGTGGTTCATTTGTTGTTTTATTTTCATCCTTAAAAAAATACACAAGATTAGAAGCTGTAGACTATCACTGTTGAGAATGATAAGGGTAGTTTGATGTCTGCAACATTTTTGTAGGAATTTGATTAAGCTGCCACACACAGACCTTTGTTCCTGGGTGTTCTGTGTGTTTACAGATGGATTTGCCAAAGGCCTCGTGATGGATGTTGAAATCAAACACTATCTTCACATCCCTGGTGCAAACCCAGCTGCTTAGCTTAGAGTTTGAAGAGCTGTCTTGCTCAGTGCTGCCTCTCACAAAGCAGTGTGCATCTCTCAGTTAGTCATGATTCTGCCTAAACCTTCTTCTGGGTTAACATACCTGGTATATTTTGAATTACCTTACCATAACGACATATCTCAATCTCTGCAAAATACTGAGATATCATCAACTTTCACTGCAAAAAATTAACTTCCTCCTACTCTTGCTGACTTAGATCCATTAACCAAATCCTTGTGTACCTGTACCTTGACTCATCTCAGTTTTAACAGAGTGGCCTTTGGAGGAAGGAGCGAGATGTGCATGGGGAGTCCGAGGCCTTCACAATACTATGTAACAGCTTTGTGTTAATCAAGCCCATCAGCATTTGTTATCCCATACTTATTAATAGAGAAGGGTGTTGGGTTGTATCAACATTTGGAAAACTTATTTGACATTAAGATCTTTCAGATCTTCATGCACATTTTTTTTCCTTTCCTAGGTCAGTGACCTTTTTGGTTGTGTTTCTGAGAATAAATTGGTTTGGTTTTTGTGGTTTTTTTCCTATGAAAATATTTTTCCTGTCTATTTTTATTTGAAGAACCAGGCACTGAAGTTCTAATATACATATGTATCGAGAACTAAATTACAAATTTTATATACATATTTATATATAAGTATATTAAAATTCCACTAAAAGTCTGTGCATACTAAAGGTTTTTGCATGATATTTTGTTATAAAGGTTGTTTTCTTTGTTTCAGGCTCCCTCCTAATAGAATAAGTACATAAATTAGTGCATTAATTAGTATACTAACCATTTACCAGATATTATGTACTTCTCTTTCTTCTTTATTTTTTAGACAATATCTCCTTGCAGGCAGGAAATGTCTTAATCCTTAATTCATTAATGTGCCTCCATTTTAGCAGTGTTTTGAAGAGTGTAGGCTGATGGTGATGCAACCTGAATGTTGCACTGATGTATGAAATTATTCTCTCCAAACAAGTAATCCTTGTCTCCAGTGAAAACTAAATAGATCTGTTTTACTAGAGCACTTTGCCAAGTAAATATCAGTCTGCACAGAACTAACCTGTCAATATTCAGGAGTTTTCTTCTTTCAAAACATTATTTCATTGACACAAGAATACTGAAGTGTAAAAGCATGAACAATGCCTGTAGATCTGCAGTATATAAAGGTTATTGAACACAGACATTTTTGCCATTTTTTAAGACATTATTACTGCCATTGGATGACAGTCTGCATATGCCCACTTAAAATTAACTTTGTAATAGAGGGGTTTCGACTTTTTCAATAGGCAGGAAGGTTTAATAGCTCAGGCTGATACTAAAGAATCTCTGTCACTTCCATAATTATGTGGTGAAGCCATAAATTGTTGCCATTTTGTCTTGTAAAGTTTTGATTATGTCGAGCTGGAAAAAACAAAAATTGTTTTTGGAAATTATTGGGGAAAGATAAAAATTCAAAGGCAATGAGAGAAAAAGTACTTATTGTTTTGCTCTTATTTAAAATGTTTCATTAATTAAATAGAAAAGAATGAATTAACTTTTAAGGTGAAGAAATACTATATAGAAATATAGACTGTGGACTAACATGACATACTTTATTTTTCCAAGAGGATTTACATTATCAAAACCAAGCTGAAAAAAGGGCTTCTTTAAAAAGCTACTAAATTACTTTGTCTTTCCAGTGTTTATCAGGAAGCAGGCTGATATATACCTGCATGACATTCTAATATTCAGAAAGGACACACTGACATTTCCTGCCAGAAGGAAACAGGATGCATAAAATATATCATCATATGTAAAGCAGCAGTGCCTGTATCTCTAATTCTCCATTTGCAATGTTGATCACGACCTCTCATAAGCCTGTACTATTTCAGGTGAGCCCTAGTCAGAAAGCAGCTTTCAAAAGGAGACAATTATATTTTCTTCATAAAGAAGAGATGGTAGGATGGAGGAGAATGAAAACATTTATTTCATTTTTCTAAAAAAAGATTGATACCATATTCAGTAAGTATATTTGAAATTCTAACCTCTGGTTTTTGCTTACATAAATACCTTCTGAACAAAAAGATAGTATTAATGAGTCTATAATAGACAAGAAAAACCATACCTGGCCTGTTGATGCCTTTGGTGGTGGAGGGGCACCTTCATTCTTGCAATCTGCTATCTCAGGTGCTAATTTTGGTCTAGAAAATACTGATTTTAGTTTTCTAAACATCTTGCCTCTTCAGCTCCCCTGAAGCCTCTATGACTCTTTTACCATGAACAGGTTTATAGCACATGTTTTCTTGCCATCAGTAATCAAGCCAATTAGACAGTTAATCAGGTTTAGGTCTGATTAGTGCCTTAGAGAAATTTCTTGCACAGTCTATTTCAGTGACATTTTTTTGGTCAACATTAGCACTTTTTCTTTTTATCTTGTAGAATAAGTTATTTGTAAATTATTTTTAGTCTTAACAGTTACACTTATCATGCAAAAAGTCAGAGGAGAGAGATTTTAATTTTTTTTTTAGAATTAACCGGTGTAAAATCTTTTATGTATTTAATATTAAGCATTTCAGTGGATTGAATTGAAAGTTACCAATTCAGGTAACTTTAAACAACAGCCACATCCAAACCACATTTGAATACTGAGCCTTTTTGAGACTAACCATTTTCTCATTAAAAAAAAATCTTAATTTCTAAAATCTTTTAGAACAAGTAGTTTTATTCCTTGTCTATTAAAAATGGTTAAGTTCTGCATAAAAAACCATAATGCAATGAAAATATGTAGCATTCATATGTAATCTCTCATAAGGAAATATGTATCTCAAGAATTTCTGCAAAATTATGCCTAGTCATCTTTTTAAAAATGTAAAACAATATGTTTAAATGTTTTTTGTAAATATAGTGTTTATGCCAGTATAAAATTTATAATAACAAGGCACGAAAAAGGGGTGTAGCAAACATTAAAAGGGAAGGGCCATTGGGAATATGTGCATATTATGGATGTCCACTGTTAATGAATGTTATATTTGCTTAGTCTGAGACTAATTAAAAAAATGTTTGGAACCCCTTCATGTGATCTGATTTTGTAAAGAATAAGCAGATTACACTAAACCTTGTATTTTGATACTAATAGAGGTACAAATTCATGTCTGACTCTGATAAAATGACTGATCTGCTTCAATGTATCTATTTTGTTCTATGGGAAATGGCTATTTAGGTATTTTTACCACATTTTGAACATACTAAAAGCACTGTGATGCACTGTTAAGTAAGAAGATTAAGAGTGCAGCAGAAAAGAAGATAGACTCTGTGCAGTTAGCTTCTTAGCTGCATTGGCTTTGGCCAGGGCTTACTAGGTGCTGTATTTATGGCAAACACCAGAGGGTACAGAGATTTCAAGCCTCTCTCCTATATTCTCTAGCTACAGGATGACTATATCCTGTATCAATTATTGATTTACCTCCTATCTCTTTTTTTGTTTTCTTTGAGGAAATATTTGTCTTCCAGTAAAAAGACTTTTCAAATTTTTCATAAGATTCTTATTCAAAGAATTTTATTTTTTAATCTTAAAGAGTGCAATACTTAAATAATAAGAATGTGCAAAGGGAAGCATGACTTCTTTTTCTGAATAATTAGGAGAGTAGTTAACAGGAAGAGATTCCTTTTTTTCAGGACTATTTTTTGAACTGGTTTGGTTTTTATTGGTCTTTTATTGCCTGGAACTTGTAATAAAATGTTTGAAAGCACTGTAAGCACAGATTTAGCTCCCAGTGTAGTTAATAGGCACAGACTGAACTCCAGGGACTGATTTTCATTCCTCCAAAGGTAGTGTCAGACGCTCCATTTGTTTGAATGTACAGATCAATAGATATCACTTGGAATATTTATTTTGTATTAAGTCATGTGTAACATTTGAAAAATATCATTGCCTGGGTTCCACTTCTGTTCAGATATTCTCCAGATGCAAAATGTAGTGTGCAGATGTTTTTCAGAGGTATCTTTCTTCAGTTTATCTTTGTGATTTAAGGATCTTGACAGCTGGGAGTAGCACATCTTTCTTTAGAGCTCTGTAATAGTAGTCAGACAAAAGCTGAATCTAGCTCTTTTCATAATTTTTGCCTCTTCATAGTGTAACATTTGAAAATTTTTCACTATTTTTGTGGATTAATGAAAATTATAACAGTAATTTTTCCATCTTCCTTAATGCTGGGTTTTTTGTTAAAAAAAACCCAGCATCTATTTATCTTTTCCTCAGATTAAAATTGGTTTTGGAGCTCAGATTATTCATATCTACTTCTTGTCTTCTTTTTTAAATGGAGGTGATTATATCTTCTAACTAACTCTACCTTAATAAAGAAAATTAATTCATGCTTTCAATGGAAATCTATTTCCTTAGGAATATTATCACAGTCATGGCTAGATGCATGCACTAAAACTTTAGTATTAAGTGAGGTATCTGAAGAAATTACAAAGATTTCTCACATGATGATTCCTTCACCATTTTAATATATCTAATTTTGCATTGATTCATAAAGCTTTTCATATGTTGCAGTTTATATGTTGCCACAAGTCTTCTGCATCCGAAGTTTGAGGCAGTAATAAGTCTTATGGTCTGGAGGAATCTGAAAATTTGTTGAAATCTTGATTGTTTGAACTTCAAGGAATGCAGACTTTCCTTTTAAATTCAGTTTTATTTGTAAAATCTGATCATAGGATTTATTCAGCTTGCAACAAAAAAGAGATTGGAGCAGTTCTTTGGCAATATGCTGAAAAGAGACAAAATGTTGTTATTTCCTATTCCTTTTCACAGTCCACTGTATAAAATGGCTTAGTTAAGTTGAGAGCCATCTCCTAAAGGCTCATTTTCTAGAGCTTGCACCAGATCCTGGCTAGCTTTGAGTATGATCACAGAACCATGCTGTGATGTGATGTGTGGGTTGTAGGAGGTGACAAAATGGACTGTCAGCCAGCCAAAGTTATAATGGCTGATGCCACTTTTTGCTAGTGACCTCTTTTGATGAAAGTGACATTTGAGTTAAAGGAGTGGGATTTAAGACAGAGGAAAAATGCAAACCACTTTAGGTTTAGGTATGACATTCATCTGCAGGCATAATAAAAGCTGAGGAAAGGTTCTTGTCTATTAGTAGAAGGTACACTTCCCCTAGCATGTCTGGCTTTTTTTCTTATTTTTTTCCCTACCTTTCTGGCATTTCTTTTTTTCCCTCAGTGCAAAAAAACCATAAAAACAAAAAAAAACAAAAAAACACCAACCAAAAAAACCCCAAAACAACCCAGGCACCATAAATAGATGTTTATGTCTGTATTTCTTACATGTCCTTATGGGCAGAATTTCTTTAGTAACATCATTGTCACTGCCTAAAATGTGACTCATCACATGAGAAAGCTTTATCTGCTAAGCTAGAGCTCAAAAGCATCTCACTTAAATAAGTATTCAACATTAGTCTCTGAACCTAGAGCCAAAAAGGAGCAGACCCTCTAGAAAGGTAGCTGCAAAAACTACTTGGAGGATTCTCAGCCTGGGCTACATCACTGAAAGAATGAAGTGTCCTGCAGCCCCTCCACAAAGACCACATAATCTCAATCCAACAAGTTAGGGACTCCTCAAGTACCTTCATGGGTGCACAGTACATGTTTGGGATGTGAAAGGGGCCACTCTCGTGTCAGAAGCAAACAAAACCTAAAAAAGAGTGGTCTCATGCCACATTCAGCCATTTTGTAACCTTATACTGCTGAGGTCATGGTCCCCTTCCTTTTCTTATTTTTCATCTCCATGAAAAACAATAGATTGCTATAAAAGGAAATGAATTTTCTGTCAACATTTAGATGGAAAATTGCCTGTATGTAGTCTGCTGGAGCACTTCAAGGGAAACTAAAATAATTCAAAATATGAAGTTCAGGTACTAGAGTTTTTAAAAATATGCTTGTGCTGGTTAAAAACCCAGTGGGAACTTCAGACCCACTCAAGCTGCTCCCCTTTCCTCCCATCCAATAGCGGATGAAACACTTTGAGAGAATAGAAGATGGAAGGACAATTTGCTAATAAATTGCAATAACCACAACAATATGAATAAAGGAGTGTACAAAAGAGAGTGTTTTACCCACACAAGGGTATTTACCACCAAACAAAAAAAAAAAAAAACCACCTGCCGAAGACAGTGCCTGGTGTGGTTTTCCCAAAGGCAAAACCAAAGACTGGCCTCTGCTGAAACCATGCCATGATGTTATAGGTACAGAATTAAACAGTGCTAGGAACTGTACAAGAAACCCTTGTCTCAAACAACAACATGAGATGAATGATGTCTCAAACATCATTCTGTACTGGTAATTTTTTTGGTGAGTACATACTGCACCTGTTTACAGTAGGGAAGTTGACAAGGGCTCTTTTGCTGAATGTCTTCAGCAGGAAGCCCCAGGAGGAAAACAGGGAGGGGACACAACCTTTTCCTTTGAAAGGTCTGACTCCTGGACTGGAGCCTTCATTTCAGTGTGGAGCTGCACGGACTGGCTTTGCACCAAATTTAGAAACTTTTACTGAAAACTACTGGACAACTAGTTTTTTTTCTGCCTGAAGGGTATTTACCTCAAGAGTTAGAAAACTGAGTCACTTTGGAAAAATTATTTTCCCTCAAATGCTAGTAGGAGCAGTAAGATCTCTGAACTGTGCAAGCACACACTAAAGTAATAGGCTGTCGAAAATTTCAGTAAAATGTCAAAATTCCTAAAAGATGTGTTTCTGCTGTTTTGTTTTCAAGCCTTATAAAATAGCATTAATCTGGAATAATTCTAATTGTTAAAAAATTTGATATTGTGATGTTGGTTTCAGAACCACTGCTTTACACGTATCTTAAAACCCAAAAGAAAAATGCAAGGGTTATTCTCTGGTAACTCTATTTATGTGTTAAATTATGATTTCACACCAGACCAGCAAGTTATCATTTACTTATTTAACTACTGATTATTGCTTCTCTTATGCAGAATAGCATGGATAACAAGGGTGGTAGAGTGATAGAAAAGAATTTTATTCCCTTAAATAAAACTCTAAGAAAACATTGGGTGAGTTTGTTCTTCACATGTGTGAGTGTATCAGGAAAAGGAAAGGTTATTGTACATGATAAGAAGAGATATTCTTGAACACCTGGATCTCAAATTTTGATAAGGTTTAAGTCTAAATCCTTCATTTTGGAATTCAGAACCATCTAATATGAGGTAAAAAGGAACCCCCCATTAAAAAAAGGAATTTTTTTCTTTCAAAAAAATCACAGCACAGAACCAAAAAATCCTCAGCCAACAAACCAACCAACAGAACACAAAAGCCAAATCAAACCAATGAAATAAGTGTATTTTGCTCAGAATACTTGCAGTACATAATTTCATTCTTGGTGCCAGGTTTCTGTCCAATATCATCTCAACATTTTGCAATCATACTCTCTTATAGCAGTAAAGTGGGGGTGGGGAGAAAGAGAGAAGGAAATAGTTTCTTACACTGAAAAATATCCGAAGGTGATCAGGATAGAACTTCAATTTCATGTTCAATATCTGTGGGCTTTTGAAAATTTCTTTTCTAATTAACATGAGAATTTTAAGAGAAAGAAGCAAATGTGATAACTTAAGTGATGCAGTTCCCCTATTTTTTTTTCCTTAAGACTACTTCTCAATTTAGTTATAAGAGCTTGACATACTTTCTTGAAGAGGCACTATGGAGATGATACCATGGCTTGATTTAGATGAAAAAGGACCCAGAAGTGCAAGACAGGTATCTGGGGAAGAGCAGAAATAAGTGTAGGGGAAAAACATCTGTGGCCACTGTACTATCTTGCAAGCAAATGATCACTGTGGGGAGGGGAGGATTAGAGGGTTGTACACTCAGAGTCTTTCATGCCAGCCGTGTTAACACTTGTGTATGTTAACACTTCTATCTGAGGGAAATGGAAATAGAAATTTGGTTATAAATTGCATCTCTTCTGGAAAGCTGAAATTCATTGTGCTATCAAAAGAAGAAAAACTCTCAGAAGTGTGTAATGTATTCCTCTAAAAGCATCATATTTTCTATGTACCCTCAGAGCATCCTATTCCCACTGCAGTGGTGCTAAGCCTTCTGTTGCTGCTAACATAAATATTTAAAGCATGCCACCAACACAAACTACCTCATCTAGTCAACAACATGGCAACAAACTGCAAAGTGAGTACTGCAAAAACAGTGCCTTAGCAGAGAAAAAAACCTAAGCACCTTAAACATGGAGGTAGTTTGATATAATTGATAAAGCTTTGAACTGGGACTTACCCCAGTTTCAGTCAGTCCATCAAACATTTGCATTTTTCCTTTGTGCACTTTCCCCTCCTTAAAAGTGATTACTGCAGAAACCAAAACTTATATATTTTTTAAAAAATTCCAACCCATTTTTTGCGAATTTTAGAGTTGCAATAGTTGACAAATAAGTTGTTTGGATGGGGAAACCTCTGGTGGAAGGAATAGGAGTTCTCATTATTTTAAATTCATTATTAATGGTACTTAATGTTGCAGTTTCCTCTGATGAGATAGTGCATTATGAAAACATTCACATTAGGAAATATTAACTCTTTATGGAAGTAGCTTGGCTCAGAAAATTAGTGTCTAACATAATTAAACTGTTCCAAGTGCTGTGCAGGATTCTGCTTTCTCTTTTCATCTTCTTTTAAAAGGGAGCAGTGAGAATATTTTAATGCAATTATCTAGTGAATTTTATCATAAACTTAAAGCCAGGACCTGTCTTTGGTTCTGACCTCTGACAAAAAGGGATTCATATTCACAGTTCCCAATCTTTTGTAATACTAAGCTGACCTTTAGTTAAGATGAAAATAACTGTCCTCAACATCTGCTGTTGAAACAGTTTAGCTGTATCTATTATAACTCAAAGATTAGAAAGAGAGCCAGAGGAAGTGTCAGCCCTACACTTCCATCATTTGGGAAGCATAGAGCAGACTGGTAACTTCCCCTGTAAAGATGGGGAATTTTATATAAATAATTTCATTTCCACTTAGTGCATAAAATACATAAAACTTGTAGGAGTGAAAATCAAATGGAAATATCTTTTAATAAGCCTTGACTCTAGAGTAATCATGACCTGACTGGCCTGCAGTTCAAGAGGGTCTGGTGTTAAAGATGGATTTGATTTGGCAACTCATTTGATTCAGTAATAAAAGGCAGGAGAACAATGACTACATAAGCAAGCCAGACTCTATTTCTAGTTTGTCCTGCACCTCTCCTTTGCATGTATAACATTGATTATACTTCTGGTAAAATGTGATCAGCTCCAAGGGAAGCAGTATAGGCTAGTGTTGCTAGAGACACTCCCATCATACAGTGAGACAGATTTGAAAAGGGTATTGAATGACAAAAAAAAAAGTCCTTTATTGGCTTGGTTGACCTATTCTATTCACTCTATGTCTGCAGGAGGGGGTTTACTTATGTTCAGGTAGGGCTATGAAGAATACATATTTCCATTTTACAAATATGTTTTGGGGGCAATGTGAATGAAAAGGTGTTCTTTATTTGCAAATTTAAATTGATACGTTGTTACTAGCACATCCTCTCCTAATGAAATATAATTAACCAAATTTTGACATTTCCATCCTTCAGGTAAGAAAATCCTACATCTATTGGGCCTGCTAGCCACAACAATATTTTAAAATTTACATGATTTCTCTTCATTTCAGTTCACTATCTCTTTAACCTCAATATTCCCACCCCTCCCCAAAAGCATCTTTCATTAGTTTTAAGCTTACCTCTACACAGCTGTCAGATAACTTAAGGAGAAGGGTGGCTTAACTTTCTTTAACTCAATGTGCTGAAGTAAGCTTGCACTCATTTGAAACATCAGTCTGTCTCCCGTGTTCCTGTGTACCCCTGGAAAGGTTCTTGTGGGCATACAACAGTTGTGAAAGACAGTTACTTGCACAAGTGATTTTTCTACTTGTCATCATCTGTCACGCTTCTTGATTCTCTTCTCCTGGGATATGTGTATATGGATAATTTAAAAAAAAGGTGAATTCTTTCACTGAAGTTGTAAATGAAAAAAAAAGTGATGTAAATAATTTTCTGTTTAAAGTTCACTATGCCCATAAATCTTTGAAAAACTAAGTCTTAAATGTTAGGAGTTATACATGAAGATTCTTAGGCTGCAGTAGTGTGTGGATGGAAACCCAGATAAAGAGATTCTAATGGTGATATACATGTTTGGTGGTAAAATACAGTAAAATATTTGCTTTTCTAAGTCACTAGTACTTCTATTTAAGGAGGAAAAAAAACTTTTAAAGAACACCTGAAGAATTTAAAGGAATAAAACAGAGCACTTATTTTCTCCCCTCCTGCATTAGACTTTGCTAGTATATTTGATATCAGGTTTAAGTTTGTTCTTGGAAAAATGAAAGTTCTTGCAGTTTAGGCAAATAGATTTATTTAGTATTTAAAAGCTCAATCAGTGCTGTACAAGCTGGAAAGAAGCCATTTCCTTTCTGTTATAGATTTAGCTTGGTTATGGCTCTTACTGCTACAAATGTGCCATTTCTTATTCAGATAAAATATGACTTCTTTTCTCTCCCCAGCCATTAATCAAAAGCACTAGTAAGTTAATGATTAAGCAGTTTAAGAAGAGCAGTAAATTGTATCAAGGAGAGAGAAGATTTATATTTCTCTTTAAAATTATAGTTTTTCCAGTTATAAAGCAGCAGACCAGTAGTTGCTTTTCCTTCAGATAAAAACCTGGAAAACTTCTTAGTAATAACTATCCTGTTTGTTTATAAATCTCTATTTGGTCTTTAGCAAAGACCTCATATTTTTAAGAGCACCTGACTGATAGAGAGGGACTAGAAACTGTGAGCTCCAGGGTAATACCATTCTTCTACTTCCTTCATGTGGGTGTATAAGAAGAACATGGAGGATGGCATCTACTCATACCTCCCATGCTTTTTGCATCCTCAGCACCTTTGTATTGTGAGAAACATGTGTCTTCTTCAGATTACCAAAACTTCCTTCCTTTTCACCTCCAGCTTAGAGTCAACCCAGAAAACCCATGAGTCATGCTATCAGCCATACAGTTATTAATTTTTACTTGCATAATGATCTGTATTTTCTTTCTTTCATGTCTCCTCAATCTTCTGATTTCCCTCTTCACCTTGTTTAAAATCCATAAACATTATATTCCTACTTGGGTATTTCATGTTGGATCCTTCCATGCCAGTGCCAGAGAATCCTGAGTTCCAGGATCACTTTGTTCTGGCACCACTAGACCTGCTCCTCCTGTCAGACCTCCAGTGCTGTGTCCTGCTTAAAACTCAAACCAGATGTTACAGCAGGTCTCCTTCACCAACTTCTTCATTCTAATTTATTTTCTGTTAATCTTCTGTAACCTTTTTATTTTTGGTCTGTCAAATCAGTCAGAGAGAAAGCAATCTGTACAAGCTGATGGTTGTGCTTTTTTGGGATATCCACTAGTGGTCTGCTAGCAAGAGCAGCAGCAATTCTTAATAGTAAGTGGAACTTCTTGCACTGCTAATAAACAAAGCAATTCACAGTCAGTGCTGTTCAGCTAGGTTTTTGGATAAGAAGTCTATTTAGACCATGCAAGGGATGAAAATGGTTTTCTGGATAGATATGGGTTTTTTTCTGATAATTGAGCAAAACTGGTTTGCAGACCATGAGTTGAAAAGTCCTGCTATTTAATAATACACACATTGAGCAGTTTTGAAGGTAGTGCTACAGCCCCAGCAAAAGACTGAGTACATCCTTTCCATGTCAGTAATTTAGAGTGCTCTGTTCTTTGATTAAGAGCTAAGCGTTACATCTGCAAAGAGGTTTCATTGCTTACCTCCCTTTCAGGTCAATAAATACTGATTGGCTATTACAGCATAAGGCACACAGAAATACCTTTCATGATTGTAATCCTGAATGTTTAGGGACCAGATCTGCTGAATTTACAACCAAATGCTACAGATTTAGAGCTTCCTGCTACAGTCTCTACTCTCCTGCTGAGTACTACTTAAAACTCTTGTATTAATTTATTCTAGTAGGTAATGTTGCATGAGAAGGTACCTCTTGTGTCATCGAGGTCTTACCTCCTTATTAAAGTTTATGGGTATGTATTGCAGTCTTCTGGAAATTAATCAAACTTCATCTTAGGCACAAGTAAAACTTTAGGTTTACACTCTCCCATCTCAAGGTTTTTCTAAAAAGCTGTGTAGCCAGTAGTTAAATTATGGATTTGTCCTGCTCTTTTTTACAAATAAGCAATCTCTGCTTTCAGCACTGCTCCTGCTTTAGTGGTGTCCTCAAGTACAAGTGATGGGAAATTTGTCAGATAATTACACCACTGTCAGCTGGACAAGATTGTACTTTTTTCATATACTCTCAGCTGTCTGTATTTTGATAGACAAAAAGTGGTAAAAAATCCCAACCATTTTCTCTGTGTAAATATGGTCCTGGACTCACAGAAGTAGCAGCCTGTTAAGATAATGTAATGTCTTTACAGTCTCTTTTAACATAGACTGAAAATTACATTTTGTGGTTTCTGTATGAAAAAAACCTATTTTATACAGAATATGTAAACATTTCAATGTAGATGTTTCTTAAGTTGTTTTTTTTTAATAGGAGCAAGCACTTTTTGCTGTACTGCTGTGTAACACAAAGACATGAGATAAATACGTTCTACAAGATGAGCTGCACAGGGGAGTTCATGCATCCCCACCAAATTCAGCAGCCTAATTACATGCAAAGCTAAAAATGGCTTTGAGATGCTTACTGCCTACAGAATCTGACAAGAAACTGTTCTTTCTTAATAGAAAATACAATAACCTCAGCCACCTACTATGCTTTAGCCTTTGGTAAATATCAGGCTCCAAATAATCTATCACTTTCTTGCCAACTGTTTTTGTTTTATTAATTGTTTCTTAATCTGGTTTTATATTTTATTTGCTCTATTTATATTGATTTTCTCTTGGTCACACACCTGTCCAATGAGTTTAAAATTGAAGAAGTGGAAAATAATATTATTTGACAATAAACATTGTATTAAAAAACCCTTTGTATGGTCATCTAAATGTAACATGTTTATTCTCATGTCTTTGATTTGTCTTAAAGTGCAGAGACTGAGATTCTGAGATTCCTCCCAACTATCTGAAGGGGGAGCAGTAGGCCTCCTGAAGGGAGAATAGGGTCGTTTGTGCCTTTCTTCTCACAGCATTATGAAAGGAAGGCATCAGGACAAATGAGTTCTTGAGCTGGACAATGCAGGTGAGTGTCTGACATAGTCTCTCAGAGGTCTTGTAGCAAAACCACAAGAATTTAAATATAGAGATTTCTTCTCTAACAGATGGGCAAATTTTGCTCAGTGATGCATATTAACTCTATAATGTCATAGCACAGAAGGCATGATACTGCAGTAACACTCAAGGATGAGAGTGTCCTCTATTTCTGTCTCATCTTGGAAGATGCACAGCTTTTCTGTGTTCTGGACTGAGTCACCAAGTCCTGCTCTTAGTATTATTTGCATTGTGGAGTTCTCCTGCATCATCTTTTTATGTCTTTTCCTCCCTGTGAAATGGAGGGCCGCAGCTGCTCTTCAGTATTTTGCTATTTTTGCAAAGATAAACCAAAGAATAACTTGGAGGGGGGGTTGGGGTGAGGTGTCTGTGTTTTTCCTGTACTTTCATTTGTTAAAAGATGGGCTGTTAATCATAGAATCACAAAATGGCTTGTGTTGGAAGGAAAGGTAAGATTGTATCATTCCAATGCCCTGCCATGGACAGGGACATCTTCCACTAGGCCAGCTTGCTCAAAGTCCAAGTTGGAGGGGTCTTAAACACTTTCAGGAGTGGGGCATCCACAGCATCTCTGGCAACTTGTTCCAGTGTTCCATCCCTCTGACCATCTTCATGGCTCTCATCTGGACTTGCTGCAGCCAGTCCACATCCTGCTGGTCACATTTTTTTGGTGCAGGGTACAGCTGGCTTTCTGGGCCCAAGCAAGTGATGGCAAGGCATGTCAGGCTTCTATTCGACCAACATCTCCCAGTCCTTTTGCCAAGGTCTGATCTTAATCCATTCCTCATCCAGCCTTTATTTGTGATTGAGATTGGCCCAATCCAGGTGCAAGACCTTGCATTTGGTCTTGTTGAACTTCATTGGATTCTCATAGGCCCACATCTCAAGCCTGTCAAAGTCCTCTGGATGCATCCCTTTCTACTGGGGTTTTGATCTCTCCTCTCAACTTGGCGTTTTTGGCAAACTTGCTGTATCCCACTGACTGTGTTTTTGACATAGATGTTGTAGGTCCCAACACCAATCCTTGAGGAATGTCACTTTTGGGACAAAAGGGTTAAAAGTGGAAGAATGGTGAAGAGGATGCTAGACTTGCATGAATGGCCCTGCAGCTGGGAATGCCAAAGCATGGAGAATAAGGGTGTGGCCCATATTTTATGCCTATTGCTGTTTCTCCTCTGTTTTGAGAAGTGGAATTTCTACATAGCGATAACGTAGGTGTTCTGAGAGACTTGGAGGCACTCTCGTGGGCATGCTTGAGCTCTCTATTCTGGGAGGAAGAAGGAGGAAGAAGATCAAAGCTCAGAGATCATAAAAAGCACAGGGGAGGTCACAGCATATTGGCAAATTACAAGTGCATGGGCCCTTGATAAACTGGTGGGAAGAGCAGCCCCTCCTTTTGCTAGGATGGACTAAGTCTAGTGGGACCTGCATTCCCTCTTGTGTGTCTGCCTGGGTGCTGCTTAAGGATCCTCTGGTTAATGAGGTAAGGAAATAAATGTACTGCTTACATTTCAGCTGTAATTTTGTGGTTGTTGTGGCTTCCTGCTTGTCAACTCACACAGCCATTCATCACCAATGATGATGGTGTGACACTGAGCTGTTGAACAGAACTCTTTGAAAGTGACCATCCAGTCAGTTCCTTATCCACCAGTTGGCCAATCCATCAAATTCAAGTTTTTCCAGGTTAGAGAAAGGAAAATTTGACATTGCAGGACAATGTCAAATTCTTTATGCAAGTCCACATGGATGACATTGATTACTTTTCCCTTATCCACCAAATCCACAGCCACATCATAGAATGCCACTAAATTTGCCAGGAAAAATTTTCCCTTAGAGATGCTGTCACCAGTTACCTCCTTATTTCCCATCTGCCTTGGCATAATTTCGAGGACAGTCTGATCCATAAATTTGGTGGACATGGAGGTTAGACTGACCAGCCTGTAGTTCCCTGGGTCTTCCTTTCCTAACGTAGACTGAAAAAAATCCCAAAATCGCTGCTAACTTTGGATGTTAAATTGCTCTAAAGAATGATTGTACTCTAGATACCAGGCGTGGTGATTGGGTATATGCAATAATATATGCAATAATATATGCAATACAAATGTGTGGAAAATGTTGGATTATGATCTATCAGAAAAGTTGTTAAAATTGAATTTTAGTGCTTCAAGAAGGTGGATCTATTCCATACTATCATGGCAAGTCTGTGGGTTAGGATTGAGATCCCATTAGATGATCAAGTTTGCTGGTCTTGCGCTGTGGACATATGGAAGAATTGAGGCTATTTCTGGGACATTCTCTCTCCTTACTCCTATTAGGACTGACGTACATCCTTGTTACTTTCTCAGGTGCAGAAGTCAGGGCAGCTTGGTGTGGGAAGGGTAACTGACAGTGTCAAACCCTCTTAGATGGCTGCCTCTTTTGCTTATGTGGCTCTCCATTGGCTGCCTGCCTTAGACTCCCAAAATATTATTGTCTGTGACATGAGCTAAAAACATCCCCATAATATGCAGGCTGTGAATGTTTTGTCACTTATCTTCTCATTTGACCAGCTACTCAAAAGCCACAATATCTCTTAACAGACCCACCCTTCCTAACACCAATGTGCCAAATATGTACTGGAAACTGAAAACTACCTGACATCCTTGTGATCAGAAAGTGCAGAGTTCAGTTTATGATCCAACATATATAAAGGGTATTATGATTTTACAGGATGTACAAATATTTATTCAGCTTCTGAATAGACAAATTAAACATGGTGTCTGCTAAAAAGAGTTAATAGTATTAAAAGTAGTCAAAGGAGCAGGGTAATTTACAAATTCAAGAAATATGCACATATGTGAAAAAAAATTAATGAAGTGTTCTCACTTGAATTTAACAGAGACTTAGCTGAACAGAACATGTTATGTTCCATGCCTGAGTTGATCACAGTATGAATGATTAAAAGGGGAATGGAAGTAGCAATTTAATAACTACTGCAAATCAGACTGCAAAGACTGGAAGAGCTAAGAGGCTATTTGGATACTCAGTATAAAAAAAAATCTAAGACAAGAGAGCAATTTTCACAGAATTTGGAAGGTAAAAATAACGAGACATTTATATATTGTGAAAAGAGAATTTTCTATAGAGAAATTTCCATAGACAACATGATGATTATACATGGCTGCACTTTAGGACAAACAGGTAAATGTGACTCATGATAGATAGAGTCATGATAGATCCAGATGCTATGAAGTCTGCTGGTGAGAAAAGGAGGAATAACTTCCTTCATCTTTTCACTTGCTTTCAGTGGCATCTTAATCCTGGACTGCATCTTAAATTTAAAAACCATCCCTCCATTTCTGCTGTGGTTTAAACACATGGTGAGTGGGCTCTCATACTATTTTGGAGTTTAATTGTTCAGTAAATGTCTTTCAGAGAGAAAAAAACCAATTAAACATATAAAAAAATTATTTCTCTGTGGATTATGTTTCATTCTATGAAGCCATAAACTCAGGAGTTGCGGCTCTTCTCTGCTCTATATAATTTTTCTCTTGGTGTTTTTACTGACTAGAAGTATGACTGTGTGTATATATTTTTAATGCTTTCCAATAATCCCTTAGGATTTGTGAATCAAGGACTCTACTGTATTCGTGATGAGAATTTGTACTTGGATAGAAACATAAGTCTTGCAATCCCTTGGGATAAGAATTTTTATATAGTATTTCTTCACATACTTTTTTATTCAAGAGAAAAAGTTTTAAATTACTTGAAAGATATTTTGAGAAGAAAATCATTAAACAAGATTCATAGTTTTCTAGAGAAATTGACAATAAGCAGAGGGAAAAAAATTGCTGCATCTTGGAAAGCAAGATAGTGGAGCAGTTACTGAGCTATAAACAGAAGTAGACTTGAATAAATTAGGGTCTTAAACAATGCATATTTCAAATTACCTAATTTAATTTTCAACTAGGCAACCAATCACTCAAATTACACCTATCGTGAAGGAAAAAAGTTCTTGCCTTCAAACCTGCGAAAGTGAAAAATTTCAAAACAAAAAATCTCAGTGGATTTGTGTTTCTGCAACATTTCTTTCACATTTTCCCCACTTACTGGTTTAGAACATTTTCAATACTCTTCAGTTTAAAAAAGGTTCACAAGAGGTTAATAGGAGTTCTTAGTAGAAGAACCCATTTAGGAATGGATGAATTCTTATCCATTGTCCTGAGACAGAAGAGTAGTTTGAATGAAGAGCCACATCATTAAGTCTGTCCTTGTCAAGTCCGTTTTATTTATCGTTAAGGCCACTGTCAGATACATGAGCTTTCACATGGCATTGTATTGCACATGCCATACATATTGAGTACTATATTTTCAGTGGTTTATATCTGCCAACAAAGCAAATTGTTGGACTGCTACTCATTGCTGAATTTCTTTCCTTTTTGATTGAACTTGGATGGTGGTATGTCTCAATTCAGTTTCAAAGTAGACTTTTTGGCTTTTTTTTTTCAATAAGAAACAATGAAAATATATGAATTTGAGCAAATATTTTGTAGAAATCTTCCTTATTACTATGCCACAAATTTGAGAAGACAAGCCTGCCCATCTTCCATCTTTGCTGCATCTCAAGGGTCTTGTAGACTTCCTAGTTTATTGGCAGCACAAACCTGTTGAAACTTGCAATGGCACAAAATCACAATTAGGCTGTAATGAAGCAGTGTAGGAGGGAAAAAAGGCTCTGAAAAAAAAAACTGTGCCTTTTAAAAGAATTTTTACCTATGCCTTACAGCAGCTTCTGATATAAGTATGCCTGTCTTGCAAGTATCCGTGAGGAGGAATAAATTGCTACGACTTCTCCCAAATCCTTAGGATGGCTGAGCTAGATTGGAAGAGGCACCACAGCTGAGGACAGATGGCAAGAAGCTGAGCCTTGTCTGATCAGCCCCACTGGTGCTGCTCTGCAGTCTCAGGGCTGGGGAGAGCAGGGGGAGCTGCTGGAAGACCCTGTGCAGCTCTGCACAGTTGTACGCGTGCTGCAGGGCAGGAGGTGGCATGAAGGACATCTGAAAATTCTGAGTGCTTTAAAACTCCTGCCATGTGGCTGCTGCTCACATCAGCTTCAAGAACAGGAATTTTAACACAGGGAGGGTGAAAGCTTCAGCTTTATCTGGCTTTTAGATGGGCAAAATACCTCGGGAAACTCGGGACTTCTAGGACAGAAATGTGACCAATTTAAAATTATGGTGAAAGCACAGCAAGAATGAATCTTGTTGGGACCTCAAGGAAGAGAATTGGATTAGAGATAGTGTGGAATTTTCCACAGGAAAGGCTTTTTACATGGGAATGTGTTGCTTCAAGAAAACAGAACTTTTCCTGGAAAAACACATGGAGAATCTGACAGGAACTATTATTTAATCAAGGGATGATTTTTTTAATCAAAGAAAAAAAAAAAGAAGAGTAGGAGGGAGACCAGGCAAAGAGGTTATGTCAGAATCAATTTAATATTTTCTTTCAAGTGGGTGAATCTCCTTGAGTTATGATATGGAATTTTAAGACAAGTAGCTTCAACCACAGAACTTGAATTGATTAAGTCTTGATGGAAGTAGGAAATATGTGCCAGGTGACCATTAGACGTGCTTATGGATAAGGTGGATAATACTTCATGTAAGAATAGCTTTTTAGTTCTCCTCTCTCCACAGGTATAAAATTTCTTGATGTGTTCTATTCTATTTCTAATACTGAAAAATAATGTTTTGATTTTTTTCTGAAGGTATCACTCACTGTGAAATTAAGTCATAATAGTCCTACATACAATCTTTTCTAGTTAACTGCTGTAGCCCTTTCATTTTTGAGCCTCACTACTTTCTTGGAAAGTTGTTATTTATTCTGCTTATAAATGATTTTGTGTTTGCCAATGTAAGCGTAAAAGAGTCCAAGTCTGAGCTAAGAAATAAAAATGAGTTGTGTATCTCTACCTTTCAGGATATGTCCAAAGACAGTAAATTAGCTAATTGCTAAAAGCTTCTTTCAGAGCTCTGCAGCCTCCAAACTTACAATAAAACCCCAAGGCAATCTCAGGTCAAATAAATAATATTGCAAACATAGCATTTCCATTGTTCTGCTTTAATTTAAGGCTTAGATTACACAGACCATTGCATTAAGCTGTTAGAACATCAAGGAAAGTTTTCCCAGAATCAGAAGAAGAAAGTACTTTGGGTGGATGATAAACTGTGTTTTGTTGGGATTTACAGGATATACTCATTCAGAATTTCTGTAATTTTGCAGTTTTTCAGTTACCCAATACAAATGAGACAAAGTGTAACAGAAGAGCATTGATTGCAATAACAAAGGGATAATGTTTTTAGCCTAACTTTTTAATAGTATCTGGCTTATACAGACATGTTGCCTGTCTTTAGTTCACCCCAGTAATTTTGTTTTTTGGCCCGTGTGGACAAATCTGAAATAAACTTAAAGGTATAAACCTCTCAGGGTGTTAGAGAGAGGTCTGAATTTGTGTTCCTGCTGATGGTGCAGGTAGATGTTAACTGTGAGTTGATCAAATGGAAATCAGCCAGCCAAGAAATCTATGAACAGTTCTTGTTATGTCCATAGCTCTGAATCAACCAACTGCATGGTGGATTGTTCTTCGTCAAAGTGGCTGGGCAGGAGGCAGGACTGGACTGGAATCTAGAAGATGAAAGCAAAATATGGTGCTGCTGTTTGTTGGGAGACATGCTGTGTTGCACACTCTCTGTGATCACTGAGGTTTGCTATTCTCCTTAGAAAATAATTTGGGATGCAAGTGATGGTTACACTCTTCTTTGCTACATCCCCCACCCCCCCACCCCCCAAAAAAAATCTATTTAGATTTATCTTTAGGACTTTCATCGTGTGTCTAATATAATTTTGTAGTAATTTGGGCTTTGAAGCAAGTGCTGTGTTGTCAATGATCAGAATTTTACTGATTCTACTTACAAAGTCACATCAACATTTTGGAAAGAGAAAAGGAAGCCCTGAAAGACTAATAAATATATCTAAGGTACATCCCAGTACTAGAGTTCATGTTTCATTAATTTATTTTGAGCGATCCTTGCCAGTTTTTTTTCAGTTCTGCCTTGATGAACTTCTCCAATACTGTTATAACTTTAGAGAATTTCTGCTGAGTGTTCAAAATGCTTTGTATTTGAGACCTCAAGCCTGAAAAATACAAATTTTTTTCAGTGCTAACTTCATTTCCCTTGAAGTAAAGTAAAGAAACAGAAAACTGAAGGAACTTAGAAACATTGGAGTATAGGGTAGAGAAAACAGCCTATGTAACTCAAATTATTATGATGGGTAAAACTCCTGACTTTACTTCTTCAGTGCTAGTAGATTTTTTTTTCTTTTAAATGAGATGGAATCAAATAGCTTAAGATTTAAACAGACTCCCTTCAACTTTCTGTGGATTAAATCATATTTGCAGCCTGACACTCCTTCTCAGAATAAATTTAAATGAAGACAACCTTCTTTGAAGATAGTGGAATAGTTCCAGTGCGAAATTGGCTCCATTGTGAGGGTAATCAGGGCAGTTAGTGGCCATACAAGAAAGATGACAGCAGTTTTACCCATGGGAAGTATATATAGTTGCTTTAGTCTCTGCAGGATATCTCTCTATACACTTCAAAGAGTGCAGTCAATAGAATAAATACCTTGGTCACATTTTGAAAATGACAGTTACAAAAGCAAGTTATTAGTGGTTTGAATTTCTAGTGTTCAGAGCATTTAAAGGTGAGATGTGCAGCCCTGCATACTGAGATTCAAAGGATAGCAAATGGACATAAAAAGTTTTCTCACTTATTTCAGTGAGAGAAATAGAATGTAAGATCAGGAAATAAATAGTCCTGCTAAGATTGAAGACAGCTTTCCTTAAGTCTCTCCAGTAACCCTCTTTAAAAGATCATTATCACAATTTTTTAATGTGAGAAGAGTAGTAGTCTTGCATTTAAATTGTGTACCTCAGCATTCAGTTTTGCATGGGTTTCTCAGTATTCCTTGTGTTATGTGAATAGGGTAATTGCTCTGCTTCCTCATCTGAAAAAATCTGTATATTTCTAATTTGTCACTAAAAAAAATTCAGTTATCACTACAAAAGTATTTTATGTTCTATTTTCTGTCAGGTTCTCTCTTCTGCCTAAGCTCTGTACAGTGCAGAAATAGGTTTGGGGAGTAGAAACAGTAGCAAAACTTTCATACTTAGGACTGAATTTTCCTGTTCCTACCCCAGTAGCATGTTGTCCAGCTGCAGAAAACCTAGTAAGATGGGGTCTGTCCATGGCAATGTAGTAATACTCAGAATATCTATGGAATTAGGCAAGGTAAATTACTTAAGTAAAGCAGTAAAATTTAGCAGGTCTTGCTGTAGGAAACATGAATGCAGACACAACTGCAATCTTCTATCTTGGATGTTCTTTTGAATGTGCACCCATCAGGCACACTTGTTCAGCTGGTGGCAAAAAGCTTCATCTCATCTGGTTTCTACTACGCCCTTGTCCTTGGCAGCAGTGCAGTAATTCACTAGTCAGAATTCTACTCATGGTTACACCTGTGTTTGCACATAAATGCCAAGAAGTTGTTATGTTTAGCAGTAGTGAGCAAATGTTTACAGATATTCTTAAAGTATCATTTTTAGGGAACTAATGTGAAATTGTGAAATGCAAATTTCAAAAAAAATATGATTCAGTGAACCAGAAACAAATTAGCTGCCTCTTTAAAATGTCATTAACACATTCAGAAATGCCTTATTTATTAACATCTTTAGATAGAAAATAGTACTAGGCTGAAACAAAAGCTGACTTTGAATTACACTGTCAAAATACACACATGAAATACTGCTTGATTTTATAAATTTTAGCAGACTTGATGTGTTCATATTTTACACTAAAAAAACAGGGAGAATACAGATTTTCCTCAGTCTCTCAGAGTGGCAGCCTACCCTGGAGAGGGATGACCTTTATGTATACATTACTTTGGAAATCTATTGGAACAAAGTGGATGCTCACGTGCAATGCCACCAGTGTAACCATGTCACTTTCCCCCTCTTCCTAAAGCAACTGGTCATATTTTCATTGACTTTTAGGTGCTGCAATGACAACTGACTCAATCTAAGCTGATACTGTTTCTGATCATCAGACAACATGTCTGGGGAATGCTTCTGAGCTAGTTATTCACATATTTTTGTGCATATCTCATATCTCATATAACATATCTCCTTCTCTGTCTGATGTATATTTGTTGGGAGAAATTCTGATCTTTTTGTGTCATTACAATCTAAATTTTTTGGTTTTTTTAATATCTCAGTGGAGTGAAGGATTTCAAAAAGATGTAAAAGAGTGACACAAACACTTGAGCTTCTAAATTCTGTGCATCTTGCCATAGACATTTTAAGTCTGAGTGAGGTTTGAGGCATATCTGCATAAAACAATGGCAACACATAGCCCAAGTAATGCAATAGCAAATGTTGTAAACTCAGACTTAGGAGTACACAGGCTCCTGTGTTTGACTGTTTCTTGGAATTTCTATAAGAGTTCACTTGAGGTTTTGATCTCAGTAGGATAGTATCAGCCATGGAAACCATGAATTTCTGTACTAGTTCTTTTTTTTTTTAATGTAGGTACCAAGGCAAAACTTATTTTGATTTATACTGCATGCTCTATTTTACTTCTTTAAAGTGTCAGAGAAAAACCATGGGAAAAAAATGAAGGGTAGGGATGGAGGCAAATGCAGGACAGAAAAGCAAAGCTATTAAATGAGTTTTGAGATGAAAAAACTATTTCATCATGGAGAGAGATTAACAGCAGTTTCAAGCCTCTTGAATTTGGATTACTTTGCTCTTGCATATGCCTTAAATCAAGTAGAACAGTTAGTAAACAACTTCAAGCATTTCTTTATGAACATCAGGAGTTGTAAATTTACATCAATGAATAAATGCAAATATTTCAAACAGAAACTAGGGTCTGCTTTTGCTGAAGTCATGTGCAGACCCCAAACTGTGCGTGAGGGACCTGCTCTGTACAGTAAGCCCTGTCTAACACATCCATGTAGTTAAAACACAGCTGCATCAGATAGAGCAGCATGTTCAAAAGCTGGAATTATAAAATGACTACAGAGTTTCTTTAGGTCATCTCATCCAATCCCTACTCAAATCCAGGATGGCCTAAGACATTTGCTCATGACCTTGTCCAGTCAAGTTTCAAATACCTTCAAGAAGGAACTTGTAAAGAGGAACTCAGCTGGGTAAGCTGTTCTTGTGGCTGATCAGCTTCTTTGTGATTTTTTCCCAATACCTGTGTCTATCACCCATCACCTTTTTGCTGTGCACCACCAAGGGCTATCATGCTGCTGCTGCCTTGTTGGGCAGCATCTCCAGCTAGTCACCATTTGCCTTTTCCTGACAACTGAATAAACCTGGCCCTCAGATTCACTCTGCATACCGTGGACTTCAGCCCACTGTCCATCTGTCTGGCCTCTGCTGAGCTCATTGCACTGTCATTTCTCTGTATCCCTACTAAAGTTTCTGTTATGCACAAAGGGCAATGGATTTTGCTTTCTGTTTTTTCTTTTTATATGTATGCTTCCAACTTCCTCTCACTGAAGGTAAGGAGCAGGAGAGAAATTAACAGAAGAGAATACATAAAGCATCTCTTCCTGCCTTTTTCTATGGCATAGTGCAAGAATTTTGCAGTAACAGAAATTGCACATCCACAAGACAGGTATTTTTTAATAATTTCAAATCATACTGTTTTAAAACTGAGTTGCAATAATTTGTAATGGATGAGGACAAATGAGGTTGCTAGGTAGCCAAATGTTGTTTATCTAGGGAGTTCAGAGGGAGGAACGAATTTAGATCCAGCTGTGTAAAAGTATGAAATACTTAGCCAAGAAAATTACATAATTATAATTCTGCCCTACACCATTTGAAAAGAAAGATCAAATATACTAGTAAAACCACTTTATTTAACCAGAGTTCAAAACCACTAAAATGTTATAGCCAGAGGTATACAGTTTTGTGTGGTGTCAGAACACAAAAAAAAGTCAAATTCCACTCTAAGTAAGACTTCCTTGTAATAGAAAAAAATATCCCAAATCTTCACACACATATTTTGTGCAATTTTTCAGAGACTTATAGCTAGAGGTACATGAAGCCATATTGGTGAATACTGAACTTTTCTTCCTATGACACTCTCAAAGCCTAGAGCTACATGGCAAAGGCCATCAGGACTCTCTTCATACTGTTTTGCAAAATAAGTTAGTTGTATCAACCCCCCAAAACATCACAAGTAAACTTCAGGTTCCTCTTCACTCCCTTACTACATGCAAAATGCTTCCAAAGCAGAAGCTCCAAATGAATAGAAAAATCCTCTCTTTCACAAAGCTGTGTATTTTATCAAGGAAAAGAGAAATATTGATTATAGACCCACATTTTGCAAATCAAGCTTATAGATGGCTGTTGTATTACACCTCACATCACCAACACAGATTAACAACCTTCATTTTAAGATATATATTTTGTGGGTTGCATGAAACATTTGAAGTGATTGAAATTTATATTGAACTGATTAGGTGTTTCTCCCTTTCTCCCTATATTACTTGCAAAAGGTCAATGTTTATATTTACAAAATCCTCCTGGATATTCAGAAAGGCAAAAAGCAAAGCCTGCATGCAGACAGGTGAGCAATCAAACACAAAATACAAATTAAACACAGGACCCTTCTTGATTCATAAGCTCCCTTATTACTGCATTTGTAAATACATTATTTTCTTTTCTCCCCTCTGGCATTCTTGTGTCTCTTCAAATTATTAACATTAGAGAAGATATAAAAATTATAATCCAAGGGTAATTAAATCCAAGTTGTAAAATTCTGAGCTGCTGAAGCAAGACATTCCAGAGTATATTATGGGACAGAACAGTTGAAATTAATATTTTTAAATCAGCTTGAAAATACAACTGGGTAGATATTGGTTAATGTTTCAGAAGTTCTGGATGCAAAAAGATATTTAAGTACTGTGATGCACATGGCTTCACAGGATCTACACTGAGACTCACAAGCACATGCCAAGGGCCAGGTGCCTAAATAGGCCAGCAGCTTGTGTCACACTGTAGGACCTTGCTGAAATTCTGCCTTACTGGAATTTCATTACTGAGGAAATGCATTTGAGCAGGACTGTCTGGATCATCCCTGGCTCCTTTAATCCAAAGCAAAGTGATATTATTCTTGGCATGTAAAAAGTCATTGAAACCCAGCAAAACAGTCATTTTAGGGTCAGTGCACTCCTTGGTACTGTGTGTTCTAGGCACATCTTCAGTGTTGTGGAAGGGCACCAGTACAGACAGAGTAGGCAGAAATGGTAGTTTTCCCGTCTTTTGGAAAGTCTGAACCACTGTGCCGTTGGGAATACAGGATTCCAGGGCAGTATAAGAAGACATGCATGAGGGTGCACACCTTTGCATTAATGTTATGGTGCATAATGGGGAAAAGACTGTAGCTACTCCAAATTCCTTCCCCCAAGGATATTTTATGCATTTTGAACTAAGCAGTTACTGAAAAAAGTCCCCATGTACTCGTGAGAACAGAGTGTGGTAACAACATCATTCTTTTGGGGCAGTGAGGGCACCCTAGCCTCACTTGTCTGGTGATAAGTCTCTGCTATCTGGAAAGCTCAGGTGTCCTGCTCTCTAGAGGAAAGTAATGGGCTAGGGTATCATGTTGGCAGCACTTTTTTCTCTTACATCCATGTATTTAATGGGGACAGCTGAAACTTAGCATTTCTATAGGGCTGGGATACCTAGCTTTTGAACACCAAAAAAGCCTGCATGTGAATGAGGGGGCACATCTGTCAGGAGATAGGAAACCAAAGGTGTGGACCATAAACATTAGCAAAACTTGATATATTCAGAATTTTCCTAAGGTATGATGTTAGTAGTTTTCATTTTTTCATATAGTTGCTTCCATACCAGTGAATTTTCACTCAGTATGTTGAGGATTTTTTAGTTACAAACAGTGCAGCTGCTTGCTATCATCCTTAGGAATATGAAGAATAATGTAAGAAATAGTATTCTCCAATTGTGAAAAAGTGTTGTGGAAATACATGCTGCAAACTGAGGTGGAAAACTACCATCTTTCAAGTGGTATGTCAAGTTTGAATTAGATAAGTGTATTAAATTCATGTCTTCTCACTCCTTGCTTCTTTGTCTCTGTAGGGGTATCAGGGATAACAAAAATATTAGCAAATCAACAGTGTTACCAGAACTCTTTTCTTCTAAGCAATGAATATTTAAGCATCATCTGGGATTGTTCCAGCTATGACACACAACCAAATGCCATTCCTTTCCATTTATTGCAAGAACAGTTCTGCTAAGAAGCAGGGAAAGATAACTGAGAGCATTTGGCTGTTCAGAGAGTTTCTAACACCAGACTGAAAATTCAGCTAACTCCCCAGATGTCATGGTTATGCATTTACTTCCCCTTGGCTCCCTTCTGACAATTCTGATCGGTTTCAGCAAGACCTGGAACCTGACACCATTGATGGGGTGAAACAGTGCTATATTCTGAACCATGTGGTAAAAGAATTACAAATTAAATTAAGTGAGAAGAGCATCGTGATAGTCAGAATCATTCATATAAGTTACTACTTATCTTTCCAGTCACAGTGGTTTGCAGTAATTTTTATCACATGCCATGTTTGAGTTTATTTTTCAAAGTCAGCCATCCCTTCATGTCTGTATTTTTGCTAAGCCACTAACCAGTGTTTTGTATTGCAAGGAATCAGTTCATTTCTGGGCTTTATTTATTCATTTATTCATTTATTCATTTATTTTTACGTGCATTTCTATGGGCAGATCCTCCTGATGATGATGAAGGAATTTATTCAATCCCTGTGAGTATTTAAAGGGTGTTTCTTCCGTCTACAAAATTCTGCTAAAATACACAGTGGTTTTGATTGTTCAGGTTACTGATGACCGGTGTACCACTCCTGACCTACTCTTAGTATTCTTCTGTCCCTCACCTTATTAATATTGCATATATGCTGTTGATTTTTACTTGTCCTGTCCTGTTTTAGGCTATGAGTTTTTACAATGAGAAACAAGACAGTTATATATTTTCACAGTCTGGATTTACGTTGATTATTTAAACATTTTATTATCACTTATGAAGGTTGAAAATAAATTTTCTTTGTCTTTCATCTCCTCTTTTACCTCATTCTGATCAATGTTTCAATTCTTGCCTATCATGATCTAGGAATGACTATAATTCTTTCTCTTCTCATGAAAGAGGGTACAGAACTAGTCTGCTAATGCTAGAGGAGGTGGAGAAAATTCTGTATAAATTTAAATGTAAAAAGCTGGCATTAAAAATTTACTGCACTGCAATGTCCCTTCAGTCATGCATCATGACATTTCAGTTTGCAGTAGCTCAGAATGTTTGGATGAGATAAAGTGAGATGAAATGGTGAAAATGAGTAGTTCCATCTTGCCTGCAGTAAAAATATAATGAAAATCATCTTACAGTCTTCCTCAGCAACATAGCTAATTGACTTTTATATTCTCTGAATACAATAGTTTATCCAAAATAAAAATCAAGAGAAACAGAGGTAACATTCTTAAGGGTTTTTTTTTTTTTTGTTTGAAAGGAACATTCAGAAATGTTGAAGAAAATTTATGAAAATCATGAAGGCAGTGTCAATGCTCTAAGAATTATTCTGCATTTAATTTAAATCATTTTGCTCTTCAATCTCTTAAATGAAGATGTTTGTATAGGGATTTAACATACATTAAAGATGAGAACAGAATTTACATCCTTGATGTGTTTGTCTTACCGTTTTGAATATCTAACATTCATTCTTTAACATAGAAGCAAGTGGCTATCAATAGTAGGATATCTCATGTAAAACTTTATTTTTGGAATTTGAAACGACACTTACTGGGAGAATATTTGACATAGAGTTAAGGAGAAAATTCTTGTGCACTTCAGATTTTGGTGGGATTATAGAGGAATATAAATCAATTTGTCCTTAAGCCCAAACTTGCAAGATGTAGGACACTGGTAATGGCATTTATCATGTATTTGTTAATAGATATTTTTCAGTTGTCAAGAATGTTCATATGGGACCGTACCAAAAGACAATTTAACCTAAATCCTGCCATTGAGAATAACCAGAAGAGGATGCCCAGGAAAACTTGTACAAAGAGTGAAAGCAGAAATAACATCAACATATCTGATAATATCTCACATTCTAAATTTTTAAAATTTAGCCAAATGTAATTCCTTTGCAATTACAGACCCTTGGTGGTTTTTCCCTCATGAATCTCTCTAGCCTTTCACTGAAAACATTTAACTTATGTATAAAAGAATGTTGTCCTTCATTTAGATTCTAAAACTAAATAAACATAAAACATTTGAAGAGGTGAAGGTTTTCATAAACATAGGAAGAGCAGAAATATAAAAATCAGTATATGTACCTTTTCTTTAATTTCAGATTATCTTCCAGCAAAATTCAGAGTATGTGGTTTTTTGGATTTATTAGAATTTGTGAAAATCATAAACTAAGGAATAATTTTGTTGTTTATATCATTCTGGAGAATTTTGAGAGAACTTGGTAATGTTTCCATTGTTCAGTGTGTCTTGGCATTTGTAGTAAAACAAAATCCAAGCCAGACATTTTTTAAAGATATTTTTAAAATTATGATTTTTGCTTGCAACTAGTTTGAATCAGAAAGTTTCTAACATATGGCAGAGAGAGAACACGAAACCATATGCACCCAGCACTGGGACTGTTCCTGAGAAAAAAACAGTTTGCTATTTTTACGTCGGCCAGCAGGTGTCAATACCCAAAGTGAAGATGCTGCCCAGCAGCCGGATCCAGTTAGAGAGAGGCTGGAACAGGGGGTGTAAGTATTTCGGATGTCTCACTTTGAAAGTGACTTCGTGAAGTGCTTTGTCACTAAAAGGAAGTCGTCTTTTGAGGGGAAAGAGGAGAGGGAAATTAAGCAAACCCTCCAGTCCCACAGCAGGTACCTCTTAGTTTCTTTTCCTACTGATCCTAGCATTTTCATTCTCCATCCCCAGAACTGCAAAGCTTTGTGGTCTCTGACTTCAGTCTTCAAGTTCCTCTGTGCTCCCTATCCATCCTAGCCAAATCCAGAGCCAAACAGTGGAAAAGCATCTAAAAGTGGGATACTTGGTGATTTTGATCAGTGCAATACACTTTAATCAAAGCTGTTGATGTGCTATTGCATCCCATATGTTTTTCTTATGAAAAAGTTATTCTAATCCATACTGTTGGATGTTTTCTGTGATACCTGTTCATTGCTAAAATAAAAAAAATCTGAAATGAAATTTGCTTTCAACAAAAAATGTCAGAATTTAAGTATTTTCTTTTTTTAACCCATTTTAGGCCTTTGTGAAATAGAATTTTATAATATTTTGTGTAGTTACGTTATGTCCTTCTAGACTCAGCTATGAAATATCTTCAGTTAGTAGTAAAAAAATATTTCTTTCCATATTTTTATAGATTAGGCATAATGAACACAGATTGGATAGCTCTCAGGAAAGAAATGTGGATCCTTGACATATTTCAGACTTTCAGGCCACAGTGGTAGGGCCTGCAAGATTTATCCTTATGTTTTAAACACTGCATAACTCTGATAATGAAATATTCATATCCATTGCATTGTTTCACTTTTTTTTTTTAATTATTTTTTATTTTTGTGTAGCCTATTGAGGTAGAACATTTTACTTTGAAATTTTTCTGGTCTCTGATACCAAGCAAAGACTTGTGAAAAGTTGACGCAATTTAGGCAAATGTAAAATGTATCATATTACTCTCATAACACTGGAGTCTACCTACCACTCATGCAGAAGTCCTGTCTGAAATTAAAATGTTTTGGGCTATTGAAATTCTGGCCTTAACTTTCTACCAGCTGCTGTTTTACAGGGATCTGGTAAGAGCTAGGAATTTACATACTCCATTTTTAATTTAATCAAAGGCTGTCTGTCAGCATCACATGTTAGATAATACTTCCGTCGGAAGAAACTTAAAAACAACAACCTGGAAGATTAAAAACCTCTTCCTCTTGAAGATAATAATCTTAGTGAATTTTAACAGATTGCTTTAGCAGATGGAGATGTGATATTCACTATAGTAAATTACATTAACATGCTCTCAGACAGAGATGTCACATTTGCCACAGTAATTTACATTAACATCATTTGAGACAGATTTGATTCCCCAAAAAGAATCAGAAACAACATTTCATCAATTCATTTTCTATTGCCACTTCTTCAGATAATTTTCAGCCTGGTGCAGGACAAGTTTTTTGTCAAGGATGCCATGATGAACTGGACAGACATCTATAAACTGTGAAATATACATGATCCTGCATGGTACCAAACCAACACCATGTACCAATACATAAAGCAAATGAATTCCATTTATTGGAATGGAATGTTACAGAGTTACTCTTGACTCAGGGACTCATATTGATTTGGCTTTTGGACTGCTCTTTTACATGTCTATATAGCTTTCTACCAGTTCTATCAGATCTTATCTTAATAGGTTGATGAAGAATGTTCTGAAAAGAAATTTAACCATCTCTACTATATGTTGGTATCTTTAGGCAGAAGGCTGTGTGGGTGCAACTTATCTGTCATCCAATATTGTGCAGGGGATCTGGGGAATGTCTATAATGACAAATGGTCTACTGGGTGAGAGAAAGTATTCCTGCATCTCTGTGGACAACCTGAAATAATTAATTGTCCCAAGCTCTTTCATCTATTCCTAAAAGTAGGACAGTTTTAGGATTGCAAAATCCATGAGCAACAAACAAGCCTGATAAAGTTGCACTGGGAGAAAACAAAGCAGCTGTCTGGAGTTTTACGGAGTTGTTTTCAAGATCTGCTCCTCAAATTACTGTATTTCTGAGTAACACCAGCAAGAGACTCCGCAGTTCCTGCTATTGAGCTTCAAAGGCATTCTTATGGTCAGAGGCTTATAGGCCAGCTTTAGAGAAAATACTTGAGGGATATTTTAGGAGAGTAACTTGAGGTTGTGGTGAGACCATTTCAAATGATTCTCTCTGTGACTTGTCTCTAAATAGATCTCAGAAATGACCAGAAAAGTTTGGGAGACTTGTTTCTTAAGACTATGAATCCTTAAAGTCTTAAATACAAGCCTGCTTGAAGCAAATAAAAATGATCACATTTCCTCAACTAAGCAGTTCTATATCAATTAAAAACTTACATACAGCATCTCTACATGTATTTTAGAAAATCGGATGCTGTGCAGTGGGAGATTCTGAATTATATAATAGGCTGATTTGAAATAAAAAGTGTTTTAATGCAGGACTTTGTGAAAGTCCTAATGCCCCTCCAAAACACTGCCAAAAGGCTGTGTGGGGTGTCACACAGTGAGATTTGTCTGTTCTGATTTTTTTTAAATTCATGCGTGAAATTTGGAAATTATAGAATAGGTTAGGATTAAGATTGGTTAGGATTTAGATAGGTTAGGATTAATTATTCAGTATGTAGTGCTGGGTGGTGACCAGTGTAATCATGATTCAGGTTTGTAGTGTGTGTGAAGGACACTGCAGTTTACGGTTTCTGCACCTCAGTTAAAAACAAAGTATGGAATAAGATGACATTGCAAGCCAAGCCTTCTTCCAAATGAAATGCATTCACCTTGAAGAAGTGACTGCTGATTCTGCCTGGTTCAAAGAGCTCCATTTGATAGTAGGTGAGCCACTGAAGCCAGTCTTATTTTGATCCCCAAATGTCTCATATTTTGTCTCCTGGGGCCTGACTGAAGACCTTGAACTGTAGTTTGCAGACGCTTGTCACCCCCTCTGAGATATGTGCATGTGTGGGGAAGTGCTCGTGGAACCCCTAGGAGAGGAGTCAAGTGTTTAGGACATCACCAAGTGTACAGAATTGGTGACATTTGGCTCATTGCCTTCTCTATTTGTAAAATGGGGATTATCCTCAGTCATCTCCAGACAGAGAAATTTTAAGGGAAAAAAGTATCAGTTCTCAGGCACCTGTCAGAAGGAAGAGCACCACAGGATGAGCAGAAGAATTTAATCATCCCCTTCAGAGAACAGTTTTAAGGTTAGTGTGATGATCCAATTATTGAGAGATGCCTCTACCTGAATTTAGGTACAGACGAGACCGTATGCCAAAATCATGTAGTGGGTTGACCCTGGCTGCTTGCCCAGGATCCTACAAAGCTGCTCTCTCACTGCTCTCCTCAGCTGAAAAGGGGAGAGAAAATATAAAAAAGAGTTCATGAGTTTCGATAAGTCACCACATACCAGTAAAGGTAAGACAGGCTAGAATTAGAGATATTAATTGAGTTTTTTGCTAACAAAATCAGAACAGGATAATGACAAGTAAAACAAGACTTTAATAACCCCACCTCTCTCTCACTTCTTCTTCCTTCTCAACTCTACCTGCTCCACAGCAGCAATGCAGGGACACAGGGAATGGGTGTTATGGTCAGTTCATCACATGTTTTTCTGCTGCTACTCAGGGAGAAGAGTCTTTGCCTTGCTCCACTGGGGGGGCCCTTCTATAGGAGATGGCTCTCCATGAGCTTCTCCATTGTGAATCCATCCCACAGGAAACAGCCCCCAACAAGTTGCTGCCTGGTTCTTGGCTGCTGGCTGGGCTTAAACCACAAAAGATTTGGTCAATAGTATCAGCTTTATCTTATCTCATGTTCTTGTCAGGTGGCTTAATTTATAGTTCAGGTTTCAAGAATCCACAGAGGCATATTTGGGAGCACGAGTGAGTGTGTGTGGGGAGGGGAGCTTCAGTGGTCACGGGTGCCATTAGTCCCATAACTTGGGGTGATGCCAGTGATATGAGTAAAAGCAGCTGCTGTTCCACCCAGTTTGCCATAGAGGGAACCCTTGTCTGCAACCAGTGCCACCCTGCTGCTCCATTCTGTAAAGTTCTTCTGTGGTATTAACAGTGTATGAGACAGGCAACAGTGATTTTTAAGTCTGTACAGTTACCAAATTAAAAATAACTAGAAAACAAATTGCAGTTATGGCAAAACAAGGCATGGTATTTTTGCTCTTTCAATTAATTAGTAGTCTCCTTTTAGGAATGAATGAGACAGATGTCCTGAGGACCAAGGGATCTTATCACCATACCCAGTGAAGACTGTGTATCAAGATTTGATGGGCAATCTTAATTCTATAATTTCCTTATTTTAGTGTTTTAATATAATTTTTAATTCTCAATTTTCCTTCTGAAGGTAGGTGGTTTGCTATTTACAAGTGATTTAATGGACTATCTGAAAGAAATGCAATAGCAGTGAATTTTTGCCAGCATCAATTTAGCATTATTTCACATCAATTTAACATTATCAGGATATGTTCATTGTTCAATGGTGCAGTTCTGACTGTCTGCATTATCCATGGAAATTTAGGTCACTTAAATCTGACATTTGATCTAATCATCCTTTAGGAATATAGGTCAACTGCAGCACTGATCTTGGTTTGTAAAAGAAAAACTTTCTGATTTAAAGTTGGTGCAAAAAGTGAACTAATCCACTCCCTCCTCTCAATTCCTCATGTTATTATACTATAAGAGTATAATAACATGTGAGATACATGCAATGACATGTGCCCATATTCTGTCCAGTAAAGCATTTTACTTACAACAGAAAGATTACAGGAGTAAATCTCAGGTAGAGAGGGGAGAGTCATAACTTATCTGAGAAGAACTGATTTGTGTACTACCATTTCACCAGAAATGGCTGCAAAGGGCATGGAAGCTTCAAAACCATCTGATGGAAACTTCAAAAGCTTCCTTTCTGTTTGCACCCCTTCCCTTTTTGTCTGAGTGTGAAACAAAGTGTAATTTTTTTTTTTCTCAAAAAATCTTTTTTACTTTTAAACAAGCTAGAGATCTTCACTCCTCTGGGTCACAAAAAGTCCTGTTTTCCAGAACTAATAATACTTTCCAAAGATCTTGCAAAATTGCAGAAGTCACTACAATGACATTCTGCCAAATAATTATGCAAAAAATTTTAAATATATCATTGCAAAACTTTACAGAAAAAAAGCACAAAGGATGATCAAGAGTGAGTTAAAGAAGTGTTATATGAAGAGAATCATGTTGGTGTTTATCTTAAAAAATTCCATCATATTAAACATGTAAACAGACAGACGGTAGTACAATGAATCTTAAGAGAAATGTTGCTATATTAGAGCCAATAAACGGCAAACATAAAGAAAAATGGTACTTTCAAATCTGTTTTTGTTTCAGAAAGAATGAGGTGCAAAGAACTGTTTGTCTGTGTTAGTCATATGACTAGATGCTTGAAAAAACTTCACGGAAATTGGTGGGGCTCCATGGAAGAATTAGAGGCCATCTTCGTGTATCACCTTGGATGGCTGGGTGTGAGCAATAAATACAGACTAAAAGTAAAGCTCTAGTAGTCCAAGATGCCTTTAATAAAAGTGATATATTTAAATTAATTTCTTAGTTTCTCTTGAGGTTGATTCAAAGCCTGTTTGTAGATTGAGGGGAAATGCTGTCTATGATCCTGTGATATTGCTCACATTCAGAGGCAACTGAAAACTTAAAATTGATCACGGAAGGACACAATGCAGAGCTGCTACAAAAATGCTGCTTTCACAGAATTGTCCCAGTGATGGCTGGGAACTGCTGTTCTGCACATTTCCTTTGATCTAAAACCAAACTTTTAAAGAGAATTTAAAGTCTGGTCAGTGAAAAATCTTGGGCACTTTTGAAAATGTTACTCTGCATTCCTGAATGCAGGAAGTGTGACAAATACTGTAGTTAGAATTGAAAACCACATTTTTCAGTTTGAATCTATAAAGAGATTCATTTTTATTACACTGAGAAAGTAACCTCAATCTTCTATTTTTGATGCATTGTGGAAACAGAAGGGTTTAGCTGAGTTTATTTTTACCAGTATTTTGCACTTGCAGGTGAAATTTGACAGAATGTCACAACTTACTTTCCATTTGATTTCTAGCAATTACCAGTCTACACCTTCTCTTGAATTAACAGCCTGGAGACATGAAAATTTCATATTCTTACTCAGTTGCACTCTGATTTTGGTATTTTTTTCTCCCATTCCTTGAAAACTTTAGGGTTATAAGTGGCAAACTGTATTTTTATTCATTTTATAAAAATTAAATTCTAGATACATGCTATGAGATCATCTTTCCTGATAAAAATCATAGTCCCCAATGCTGTAATGACTGATGATAGTCCTTACATTATACACAAGTTTATATTCAGTCTATGAGGTAAACTAATTAAATAAGAGAGACCTAGACAGACTTTTGCATGTTACTTTTCAGTTCAGTGCTCCCAGCTCTAGCTGTTGGATTTTCTGCAGTGTGGGAACAATGCAGTTGTTCAGCATATACTTTAGTGTCATATGTCCTGGATACCCTGGTTGGGAGACATGAGGAGAGCAGATAAAATAAGGAGTCCAAGTTAAATTACATCAGTGGGGTGGATGCAAGTAAATAATGATTGTGTTAAGCAAAGGTATTTATTTTTCTGGTATTGCCATGGTTATTAGCAAAACTCGTGCTGGTTTAAGATTGGGAGCCAGCTGAGCCTACAGTTAAGAATAATTGTTGTTGCTGTTCAGTGTGATGCTTTATGAGTTCCTGCTGGGTTTATAATTAATTCAAAGTGCACTGGGACTATTACATGGCTATGCTTGATCTTTCTCAACATCTATGGAAAATCTTGGATTTGGATGCTGGGATCTAGATTGTCTTAGAAATTTGGTAAAAAGAATGTAAAAATGTGTTTTCTGATTACAGTGGGGTTAGACTTCTCCTTCCTTGTTTTCCTTTGCTCTGTTGGAATAAATTCAGTAATTTTTGTGGGGAAAGTACAGGGATGTAGCACATTCTTGTCCGGAGCAGGAAAGAAGGAGCTCTTACTTTAGGTCTGTGGTCTCCTTTGACTCCATTTTCCAGTGCTATGATCCCAGTTTATGGCTTATTCTCTGTCTTAAAATAAGAGAATGACAGTACCAATGTTATTAGGTTTGAGGATGGAATCACAGTATTGAAGACAGTAGGGTCTTGTTTTCCCCACCGTCCTGACATTGACAGTGATAATAATGTGGGATTGCTGCAAAGCTTTAGCACAGAATTCTGTGGTCTCCAGATACTTGAATTTCAGGCCCAGGATTAGTATGGATTTTTCTCACTTGTATACTGGCGAAACTTGGGAGAAATATCTGAACTAAAGCCCTCAGATCTGTAAAAAGTCTTGGGAACAGCAGAACTGCAGTTGGAGTAGCACAGAATCAACTGAAGAAAGAAACAAGTCTGGTTTAATAGTGGATTTGATGTTTGTTTTCACAAGCCTTCAATTCACTAATATATCTTTTGATGGCTGGCTTCAAATGAGTAACATTTGAGGCACTGTTACTGTTAGCTTCAGAGGGCCATCTGAGAAGAAGGTAAATGAATAAGGATAAGCTGAATTCTACCATTCTCTTCCTCTGAGTGACAGCATCTTGACCATAAGTCGTGTCTTAGAGCTGAGACATTTAAAACCTGAATGTCTAAGTCTTAGATTCCTGTATCAGCTCCTTCTGATGGGAATAAAAATAAAGAAAAAAGTGTATTTATGGGCTGTTTCAACTCCTAAAACAGGTCAGATGGCTTTGAATGCATACCAGCCTAAGTGTATGAATTAAATTGTCATGGATCTCATCATCACTTTCATTTTATATATAAAACTTTATCTTCCTCTAAAAGAAACCATCATGGAGTCATTAAGACTTCTGTTTTGTCTTCACAAGTGAAGAAGATTTTAATTTTCCTGTACTTATAGGCTTTGTTACATTTTAAAATATAGTGTTATACTTTGAGGTGTTGTTCCTTGTGTAAGGAAAATTGTCAAGTCTCAGGCAACTGCTCTAACTGGGTAGATATACAAATAATTTTCATACTATTTCTGAGTTCAGCAGAAAATGAGATGAGAAATCTGCGGATGGATGAGAAATCTGAAGTAGAACAAGTTTTATGATTAAAGGTACACTAAGATTTTGTGAGAGAATTCTGGTGATTTTGGAAGAACAAGATGTCCTTCTCCAGCACCCTTGTGCTTCCCATAGGTTAGAGTTTATGAGGAATTTGCACTCTGGTGGGGATTTCCAGAGCTTACAGTCAAGCAGGAATGGCTGTGAATACTGGAGAGCTCACCTTATTTTTGCTGCTGATGCAGCCTGTGTTCTCTAGTCTGTCATTGAAACAATTGCCTTTCGCTATGACAGAGGAAAAAATACTTCTGTTCTACAACAGAATAGAAGAGGAAGCTTCTGGGCTCTGGTATCCACTTGATAACATACCAACATGAAAGAGCAGGTCTTATACCAGCCATTAATGAACCTCAAATATTTTGGAGGTTATGTAAGAAATAAAACCTGGACTTTAGTGTGATCGCTTCAAAAATTATTTCTTTTTATAATAAATACTTTTTAAGTATATTATTATTATTATTAATAATAATAATAATAATAGATGAACAAATCTGGTATAGCATAGCAGAGAATTTAACTCTCTAGTCCTGATTGTTGGTGTAATCCTATTGACTTTGATTACAGTATTCTGCTGCCTTTGCCAGGTGAACACTAATGGGAATCACCCTAGTTACTGTCTTGGTTAAGTCTCTGTACAACTCAGCAGAACTTGCTTCTTCAGCCACAGAGAGTGATAAAGCTTGCTATTTAGTAGATATAATTCAATTCTGGTGTAAATAAGGGGCTATAAAAGCAATTGAGTTGAAGCTGTTACTCGTATACAGAAGTTGTGATTGCATATCTAAGACCTTGTCACAGGGTATCTCACTAGGAGACTGTTTCTGACAGATTCTAAATTAGACTGCTTTTTTGCCTAGCTGTCTTATCTGACTTCTGATATTTTTCTTAGAGTAAAGGCAGTTCTTGCAGAGTGCATCATTTATATAAACCTTGTTCTAATGTCTAAAGCTTGTAATGACACATGGAATAACAAAAAAGGCAGATCTTTCCTTCAAGTCAATATGCTTCCATCATTCAGTCTTTGGTTAGGAAAAGACCTCTTAGCACAGCATTTGAAAAGCACTGTATGAAACCAGACTAATGTTCCAACATGTTTGTTGTGTTGCGCTGTTTCATGCTGAAAGCCAGTTGTGAATGGTGCTTTTGAGATACTTATTTGTGGAAATGTATTCATTGCACATAAAAGAAGGATAAAAAAAAAAAAGCCCAAAACACAACAGTGCCCTCATAGAAATCCAGTAAAATCAAGGTAATTGCACAAGCTCCACATTATATTTATTTTTTTGTCTGGTGACAACTGAAATTTAATGGGAGGATCTCATATAAAGCAATTGAGTATATTATTCAGGAAAAGCAGACAATCTATCCCAAATTGCCTTTGATGGGTGTTTGAATTCTTGTTCTGCTGCTCCGATTTTCAAGGAAATTTATCAATGCACAACATTAGAAATAGCCAAATAGTGATCTTTGGTATTCAAGGTATTTTTGTTTCATTTTTATTGCGCTTCTGAAGGAAATTACATCTTCTTCAAAATTATTTTAAAAATTCTGTCCAGGAAATATCAAAATGAACTTCCCATTGGATGTAGGATCTGAAAGCAGAGATTCCAGAAAAGTCCTTTATCCTTAAATTTCAAAACTAATGCTGCTTCTCTGCTTGATGTGAGTCACTTATATAAATTTTTTTGTTGTCAAGACTCATTGCATTTTATTAGTGAGATATTATAAAATTGAGAAAAACAAAAAGTGTGTGTGTGTGTGTGTGTGTGTGTTTGTGTGTTTGTGTGTTTGTGTGTGTATGTGTTTAAAATTGTCACCTCCACAGCTCTTCGCCAGGTTAATAATACTGAATAAAGCTACCCTTTAATGGAAGTCCGGCCCTGGTTTATATAACTCAGTGAAAGGAGAAAATTTCTCAACTCCAGGGAAAATTTCTAGATTTTCTGAGATGGCTGGATAATAACATTTCATAGAATCCAGTGCAAGAAAGAATATATCTTTCTTATGTACATTCACTGCATCTTCTATATAATTTAAATTCTCTACCTTTTTTGCCCCTACATGTTTAGATTATTTTTCCCAGATTATCACTCTATACTCTGACTTAAAAATCACAATAGCATAAAAGAAATGGAGAGCAGTTTCATTATCAGTTTGGAGACTGAGGTAAAGTCTGGCCATGCCTTTAAAAATAATGGAATCTAACATAAAGTTATTTAAGGTGGTGCTGAGTATGTGATAGAAAGTTTTATGATGAAAAAAATATATTTTCCAAATTCCACCAGCTTAATGAAGTAGTAAATTATTCATGATGAATAATTTACAAGTTAAAATAACTAAAATTTTAAAATGTGAAATAAAATTTTGTGCCCCAAGTATTTGTTACTATGCTTAAACTACAGGATTATCATATGCATAAAATTATGATTTTCATTAAAGAAATTTTTCATGAAGAAATGTATTTTTCAACATATCTTTCATCTACATGACAACATTTGACTGTTTATTCTATTACAAAGTAGTAAGACTAAAAGGTAACCCAGATTTTTTGTTTTACAGTTTTTAAAATAGCTTTTCTATTTAGACTAAACGATAAGACTTCAAATGAAGAACCTTCAGAAATCTTTTGAATGAGACTTTATGCTTTAGTACTTCTTCTGATAGAAAAATGTCTAAGCATTGTGTTTATAATGTTGGAAAACTTCTAAGAGAGCATAAAACATTTAGAGTCTTTTGCCATGAAACATTTCAATTTTGTTCTTAAAATGATGCTTAGACAGCTTCACTGCTCCACTGAAAACTATTCCTGTATGTTATACCCCCACAGCTGTCTTTGAATAATAAGTCCAGGAAAAGAATCCTTTTATAAATTATTAATTATAAATTCATCTTTCTTTCTAGTCAGGCGCATCTATAAAAATTCACTATCTACTGGAATTCTGCTTTCTATAATTTGTAAATGCCCTCTTCATCTCTACTGCCACACACAGCAGAGTGGCAACCAATTTTAAAAGATGAATTCTATTTTTGTTCAACAACATGTTTGTCAAGTTTTCTCTCTTCTCAAGATCAAATTTTGCTTTTCATTTTTTATTCTCTGTATCAGAGTATCATTATGAGAAGGGAACTCTTTTCAACTGGATCTCATTATTCCAATAAAAAGTTGGAACTTGAAATCCTAAGAAATTATCCCTTTAAAAAATATTATGAGCAAAAATGCAATGCATTTAAGCAGTAATAATTTTGTGTCCATAGACAATTAAAGCGAAGGTCGATATGGATCAAATATCAGAATCATAGAATATCTGGAGTTGGAAGGGACCCACAGGGACTATCAAAGTCCAATTCCTGGCCCTGCACAACACCATCCCCAAGAATCTCACCATAAGCCTGAGAATGTTGTCCAAACTCTCTCAGTCTTGGTGCTGCAACCCCCTCCCTAAGGAGCCTGTTCTACTGTCCAACAACCCTATGGGCAAAGAACCTTTTCTTAAGTTCTAGCCTAAAACTCCTGACACATCTTCATTCCAGTTATTTTTGCTTGCTTTTAATGAAGAAAATTCAGTGTTTATAGATAGGAGAGCAGAGAAGTAATTGGTCTGTTTCCTATTAACTGCATAGGAGTTTGACATTTTCCATGATCAGAATGTTCAAAATGTGCATAATTATGTTTTGCAGTGAACTTCTTGATTAATTCCTGCAGACAATCTAAAAGGCCTATATAAAAAAATCTATTGTCTATGTGTTGTCTCAAAATACTTTTTTTTCTCATAAAGAGACAAGGTTATACTTTGAAGTCTCTGATTGATATTACGTGATAAGTTTATATTTTTTAGTTAAAGAGCAAAAAGCAAGTATGGAATGAAGTCTAAGAAAGTGTTCTAGAGCTATAGAGTCTATCAGGCTCTTACTAGTTGTACCTAACCACGTAAATCTCAAATTTCTCTTCTAGGTTAGTCCCCCATCTTCAGCAAGGAGGTATAAAACAGCTTCTATCCCAATATTGCCTCTAAGATCTCATTTTTGTGTCATAAAGAACACAGGTGAGAAGTAGCTTTAAGCCATAAGGCACTAAGCAAGTTCAGCAATGAGAAAGCACTATGTAAAGGCTGACCCCAGGGATCACTGCCTTGCAGGTGTCATGTCCAGAAAGGAGTTGTTGGGTGAGGAACTTCCCCTTACTGACCTGATGAATCTTCTGTTTTCCATCAGAAGTCTAAAACTTTAGCCGTGAAATTAAGAGTTTTAGCTCTTCTAGACAACTATCAGCCTATGTCGAGTTTGATGGAGTATGTGTCGTTAGGCCAAGTGGGGACAAAGTCATTCAACCAAAGAATTGTTTGGGTTAGAAGGGACCTTGAAGGTCATCTTGCTTGCACACTTTCAGAGTTCATTATTGTAAAAACAACAGATTCTCTTGGAAGCTCCTTGAAAAAAATCATTCTTATACCTGTCAGTCACGAAGAGTCTGTCAGGCAGAAGAGGGATAAATTAATGCTATTTAGACCTTTTAATTAATGTAATGATAATATTAAACCCCAAACTGTATCTGGACAGTTCCCTTGGCTGCCAGTGTCTTCTCATGAAAGAATAATACCAAAGTCATGTCATCTGTCCAAAGTGTCACATTAAGTATATATCTATATGCAAATATCAATATATTTATATATAAATTATAATTCTTACACAACTTTTATTCAGCACAGCAAGAATAACTTTGTTAATTCTTACTCTCTGGCCTGAAAGAATAGTAAACAGGCAAATCTGTAATAACTTTCATATTATGGGGCAAGTCTTCGTCTGACCTACAAAGAATTGCATACTGAGTTTAATTTTTGTCTTGCCAAATAATCAAATACTTTTTAGGCTCCCTCGATTTTCTTGTTTTAAAGATATTCTTCTCAGGAGGTTGGTTATTTACAAGGCTTTTAAAAAACCTAAAACCTTTGAAAGAAATAAAATTATTAATGATAAATATAGTCATAACTTAAATTTTTCTTTGTAGTATTGAGGATTTTTCTTTTGTTGTGATTTTGCTTCTGATGAATTTTCTATTTATCTGTAGCTAACATACCATTTTTTGGACTCATGAGATACATGTTCTTTAAACCATGTCCTGGTTTCTTTGTCTCTCTAAGTTAGTCCTCTGGGGTGGACAGCTGTTCAGCTGGTTTCTGCTTGCTATGAGAATATCATCTCTCTTTTCTAGTATCCAAAGGACTCTTTTCCACAGTTTTTCTCCCTCTGAAATTCTCCAGTTGCTGATAGTATTCCATATGTCACTCTAGTGCTAGTGTACACCCTTGTGAGATTTGAATCCAATATGATCTAAACCTGGGAGAACTTTAATTGTTTTTGCATAGACTTTGCATTGATAAAATATAAAAGGCAGCTTATATTTTCAGAACACATGCCACCCTGAGAAGTAATGAATTTAGTGCTGTTATTTCCCTTAATTTATCAGTCAGAAGTCCAGATCATATTGGGAAATTCTGAAAATGCACTTAAAGCCATGGCCAAAACTTGCAGAGAAAATGCATTCATTAGAGTATTATTTTTTGTAATCAAATTAGTGCTACTATCAACTGATAAAGTTAACTAGAAGGTGAAGGTGTGTTTTCTAAGAATATGTTCTAGCTATTTTCCAAATTGAATAGTCTCTAAATCTTCCATAATCTTTAGTGGCTTGAGTTTTTTCTCAAGTGATGAAACTTATAATTAATCAGTGGAACGAACACCATAGGAGGATTTGGATTTGCAGCAGGTTTTTTTGTTTGGTTGGTAGCTTTTTTTCCCAACAGTTATATTTGCTTGGTTAATCCAAAGTTAAAAAGGTGGTCCCTGAGGCAGAGGAGATGGAAAACTAAACACTACAAAGACAAAGGAGCACACAGGATCCCTTGCCCTGTAGCATGGAGAGCAAGATTTAGCTTTATCTGCCACATTTATTTATGGACTTATGATGTAGTCTTCCTTGTGACCTTACTTTGAAACTGTAGTCTATCTTTGACTGAGGGAGTTACTTTACTAAGATAATTAGCACAGTAACATGCTTATGAAAGTGCACTTGCTTTCAAAATTTTAATTATTATTAAAAGTGTCTATAGAATATTTATTCTGTCAAAATGCAACATGAGTCACAGAAATATTGGTAAATTTTGGAGATATATTCATCTATCTAGAAGGTGCTTTTAGATTATAACAAAGTGTTTTGGTATTCAGTGATAAGGTATATGTGATCATTCTTCAGTTTAATCTGAAATATTAGTAAACGTCCAGGATAATACATTTTGTGGCTGAGACAAGGAAAAAGGTATTGGAAACCTGAAGTTGCATGAGCTGAAAAGACAGTACCTAATTCTATTTTCTCCAGATTTCTCATCTATTCCTCTTGCATTAATTTATGAGATTTATAGCTGCTTCTGAGGCAGTTAATGCCTCTTATATATTTCTCCTTCACAGGATAATATCTCCAGCATTATCATCTTTACCCATGCAGGATGTCTGCCTTCCTGATCATGAGATACTACGGAAAATAAAAAAGTGAACATTTCCGACTTGAGGCTATTTTGATGACTGTGAATGTTGGACTTATGAAAAAACACAGAATGAAAACATTCTTAATAAATCAAAATCTGCCCAAGAAACTTCACCTTTTATTGGATAAATTTAATTATCCTGACTTTCATGCAACACTCCTTTCCAAAGCCCCAAACAAAAGACACATACAGACCATAACACCCTCCCCCACAAAGCAAGCGTATAATTTTTTTCCACTCTTCTATTAATTTCACTTCTAATAGGCTGCTTTGGAAAAGACTAAGTTGTCCTCTGATTGTAATAGCTTTGGGCTTCTATTAAACATAACTGCTACAATTTTATAGTGCATACCTTCTAGAGCAATAGATAAAGAGAATTTAGATTTCTGCAGCTCTGTAATTGCATTGTTATTCACCTTCTGCTGAACTTGTTTTCTACAAATTAATGTTTATCTTTCATATATAGGATATCTTATAATTCAAAATAGCTAAGGAAAATGCCTAAACTTTCCAAACTAATCTGTATTTTTTTGTCCCTGACATCAAGGAGTCTCTTTTGTTCATCCATAACAGCCTCCTTTGTGGAGCTAATTAGATTTTAATTATGCCATTCCTCAATCCTTCCCATAAACTGAGATTCCTGTGGCTTAAATCTGAATTCAAAATGTTAAGACTGAAAAATTCCTGATATTTTTACTAAGATTTTGACACTTAAACTTCCAATGTGCACTGAGATTTAATACAGACTCAGAAAATGCACACAAATACTTTATTTTTCAATAAACCTCATTTTCATTTAATCTCTGGTTAAGGTCCAGAGCTTACATTCATAAGTACATTCTTCAATGTTTGTTTAGACATTTACATCCTTTACTGGGAAAATACTATGAAAAAATTTACACTTTTCTAAGTCTATGTATAAAACCGCTGTTATTAAGCCTGTGCCCAAAAAGGGGAACTGTTTTCTTTAAGCTTTAAAAGTAAAACCTTTTCTGCTCTTGATTTCTTAGGAGATGTCCAGTGAAGGATTCTGGGCTGTGGACTGGGAGCAGGTATTCCATGGTAACAAGGAGACTCTGTAAGCCCTTTCAAGTGAAATGTTCAGACCCTGAATCCATCCTGCAACAATGTGAGTAAAGTATTTGGCTTCATCACAAACATTTTAGCATTGTATTCCTAGATGTCACAGAAGAATATAATTTTTAGGATGAAGTCCAAATAAGAAATACATGATGGTGGAGAAATCTGGGGGAAGCTTTGTGGATTGCACATAATAAAAACTGAGGTAGGAGAGAGGGAGGAAAAATACACAAATAGTAATATGTGATTTGCACTTTGATTGAAATTAAAACTTCACATTAATTGGCCCAACTATGATCTCAGCTTCTCTGCTCTTTTTGTTTACTTTTCCAGAACTACTCTTTGTTCAGAAACAAGAGATAAGAGCTAAGATTCTTGTGTGAGTAGGGATTAATGATGTGTAAAGATTAAAAGACCAGGCAAGCATTTTATTTGCTAAGTTGCACCTGGAAGTTTAGAAAGTCGAGGAAGTTTTGCTGGCAAACCTGGAAATCTTGGTGCTTCTCAGTGTCAGTTGTAATGTGGTTCCTGCCCCACTCTCACAGCTGTCTGTAGCAAAGGACAGCAGATCTGCAGCACTGTGTTTAATAAACACTTCTTCTTTGAGTATTTGTGCTTTTATGGGGTAGTGAAGGGACACCTCTTTCCTCAGTTTTTCCCAGGGGTACTACTTTCTACACTGAACTTTTACAAAATGAAATCTTTGAAGTCTCCATCTTCCCAGTCATGCTTTGTTACAAGCAATAGCTCTCCTTGATGATCCTTCAGCCCTTGAAGTGGTTGGAGCTGTACAAAGCCTGACTGTGCAGTTGGGAGATAGGAAATCTTGTTACAGCTTGGTATGCAGGGGAAACAGAAGAAGGTGATGCAGGATGTTTTCCAAAATTATCTACTCAATATGAAGAAATGCCTTGCTTATTTAGTCATGTTGCGTGTAGCAGGATTTAAAATGAAATAGATTTAGATGTAGAAAAATTAATTAAATTCATTAGAAAGATTATAAATAAATTATTTAAATGTATTTAACAATGAGATTCTCCCTAGTAGTTCCTGTATCTATGACAGCTCTTCAAACCCTTCAAACAGGCCAAAAAATAATTTAAGGATTGGTATATCTTTGGGAGTTCTTGAAACTGCAGTTGCCTGACTTCTGTTTTGGAAGGCATTTATTGAAGTCATTCAGGTTAAGGTTTGGGGCAAGTCTTTTCTTCTTCAGTCCCAGATGATATTATCTGCATTTCTCTTTCTTGTTTATTTCCTGTAATTTCCTGTGAATTAGCACCAGGATATCATCTTCCAGCGCAGGAAACCAAATCCTTTCCTTTCTCTCTTCTTCTTAAGTCTCTTGATTAATATCTGTGCACCTCAATTAGCATATTCCTGGCTTCAAGCTTCTTTCTTCTTTTACTGATTTCTGAGAAGAAACTGGTAAAATGTTATGAGAAATGTTTATGCATGGCTTTCTTACTGGATGCATAATTACTCCTTTCTCTAAGCTTTATGTGAATATTAAACATGAGATAGCAGATGGTAAAATTGGGAATAGGTTGCTCTGAATAACAATCCCTCCCCTCCACTCCTGTAGTTTTAGGGGGAACCTCAGGGGGCCCTGCCTATTGCAGTTCCAAAGCAGAAACTGCATGTCAAGACACTGATTCCCATTAGCTACCAGTTTGTAACTATGATATGTTCAATCTGTGAAAAGAAAATGCTTTAGAATAACATCAGTTAATAAAACTTCTAGGATTTCGCTTACTTGTTTCTGCATTTGTAATTGGAAGCATGTACTTTCATTCATCTTCGTCCTCAGAATACTCTGCTGAGACCTTGGCCTTCTCTTTGACTGTCTTCCTCTTCTAGAATATGTAAGTGGTTTAGTCTTGTTTCTTGAAAAATCTTTGTCAAGAATAGAAATGTTTTGATCACTACTATGGATTGGAAACAATAAATTCATCATCTTAATTTATGTTGACAGTGTCTGAAACCAATTCCAGGAGCATAAAGCGAAAGACAAAGAGGTCTTTGATCCTTCTGAAGATTTAAACAGGCAATGGCTGTCACAACCTGTTTTTTTTTACTCATGATCTGTTCATCATGTGAAGATTTTAAATCTTGTATGGCAGCAAAATGCCTGCTTGGATTTTTTTTTTAACAGCTTAAGAATGGATTTTTGAAAAATTATTTTGTCCCAATACCACTGTTAGTCTTTAAATCTTTATTTTGAGGCCTTCAACTAGTTTGGAGGCAGTGTTCTACTCTACCTCACAACCTTCTGATGACTCTGTCAGGGTTCAGTTCTGGCGGTTTAGCAGAGTGTCATCATGAATCACCAGGATGTTAAAATCTGATTTATATGTGACAGACCAAGTTTGAAGCTTGCTTCTGCTTGTGATATTCCTACCCATATTTGCCTTTACTTGAAGAATACCCTGGAGCACATGCTATTCTTTGGAAGTCTGTCACTATGCAACAAAACAGCCCATGCCTTCTAGGCTAAGAAAAGACATGCATTTACATTTCAACACCTCATCACCCTGCACTCCCCCCAAACTGAAATCCTACTACCTATTGTATGCTTTTTGCTGCAGGTTCTGACATCTCAGGCTGTGGTCAGAGCCTGGATCTTCTTCCTGCTCATTCCCCTCACTGAACATCCATTACTGTCACACTGAGCAATGGGTGTGACATAAAGGCCCCAACACTGGCATTGTGGCCTCTTACACCCCAGTCCAGGGTTAAGGACTGCAACATAAAACACTAGATTGATTCTTTTCTAACACAAGCTGAAAATCTATGTGCTCAAAGTAAGCATTTAATATCCTAGCCAGACTGACTTCTAGATGTTAGATAGGATTGAAGATACATGCTTGCTCCTGAAGAAATACTTCTAGGAATCTGAGTCAACAGTTCCTTTTGAGAAAATTATCTGTCTCTTATTAAATTATTTGTAATACATAAGTATCAAACTATTTGGGTGATTTGTTAACTTTAAAATCATATTCCTTCTCATGCAGTTCCTTGCTTTTTAAAAATTAACAGCATGGGTTTTTTTTAATAATAATCAAAAGAGCAAGAAAATAATTACCTTTTACCTATTCCAAATTCATTATATATTTGTGGCACATTGACTGTTCTCTACAGCTAGTTTTATGTTCAAATCATTAAAACAGAAGTGGGAAAGAGAAAGGAACAGAAAGGAACATTTACATTTGGAAGAAAACCAAACTAAACCAAACCAAACCACAAAAACCCCACCTTAACAATGTCTTGGCTTGAGACTCAAACAATATACAATACCTAATATGATGCCTGACTCTAATTGAATGTTTCCTTTGCAGCCAAAGATATTTCAAGGTCCGATTTCCCTGATGTAGTATTCCTTCAAACGGCCTGAAATACTTTTATGGCTGTTGAAGAAATAGTAGTAATTCAGGTTTGTGCAAGGTGTACATATGTTTTACTCTGTGTGATGGTCTTCATTTCCATAAATTCTAAAAATTTATATAAACTTTTTTTAAAAATCCATATGTGCTAGAAATCAGCTTTTATCAGAATGTTTAGCAAAAAGGGATGTAGTCACTGGTTTCAGATGGAGAAACAGTAGCTATTGCTGTATCAATTCACTTGAATGCACTAAGCAAGTCCTAGCAATAACCATATTCCTATTTCTTTGGCATGTTCATAACCATGATTCAGGTTGGAAGGGACCTCAAGAATTCTCTAGTCTATCCAACCTCCTACTCCAAGCAGTGTCAAAAGGAAAAAGATGCTGCTTATGTCCAGTCTGAACCTCCTTGTTTCAAGTTATGCCTATTGTCTCTCATGCTCTGTCTGTGCACCCTGATGAAGTGAAATGCTTGCACAAGAATCTCAGTGCCTGGGAGGATCATATCTGAAAAACTTACATCTAGAATAATCAACAGCTAGTGCTTGTGCTAAGGTGTTGTACCTGCTAAGCTGTTGCACCCACTTTTTTCAAGTCCGTAGTAGGCTTTTTGCTGTCCTTAGATGGAGCATCAGGAATAGACCTGACTGCAGTGAAGAGTGCTGAGGAAGCAGAATTTTTATGAGCTGAAGTTCCATGGTTACTTTGAAACAATTGGATTAAGACTTCTTTGTGTCTGTGACAAAACTTGCATCCAGTTCACCAGCAACAGGAGAGATGAGATTTTACCCTCAACATTTTTTTTTTAATGCTGTCAAGTGCCTACTGCTTCTTTCTGGGTCATCATCTTGTACAAGAAGGACATTATTCCATCTGTTCTTGTTTGGAAAACACATTAATAACCCTGAACAGTGAAGAATATTTCTAATACTGATAGTTTTCTGTCTGTTTAACTGACTAGCTAAGAAGGCTTAGAAAATGAAATTAATTTACCAGAATTAAAGTAAATTAAGTAATGAATGACAATAAATTATGGATAAAAACAGGGAACATTGCAAATCTAAGAAGAAAATAAACTGGTTTATTTTTAATTTCATTTATATTCAAAATGAGAAAACACTTTTTTTTACCAGCCTTTTTAAATGTTTTATTTTTGGCATTTCTTCCCTAGTTGAAATAATTATGACATTTATATGTTGAATGACATATATCTCTGGCACTCATCTGATATCCTTTAACATGGTCCAATTATTTCCAGTGATGTGTCAGGGGCGACTGAATGTGTTGCTCACATCCAAAGGCTAAACTAATGCTGCTTCATTAGGCACAAGCTGCATGCCCAGGGATCCTCAAGGCAGTTAAGCATCTGGGCCAATTTAGATTTTTATGTTTTCAGAACTTTTGCCTTAAACATTTTGCATCTCTCCCTGCCCTTCTCCCTCTCTCATCAGAACATTTTTCTGTCTTTCAGTTCCAGAACAGGTGTTAGCATATGCAGAATATAGTTCAATGTGAATGGATCTCAAAAAAGTGACTGGAACACTGGAGGATATTCAGGGTTGTTTTCAAAGGGACACATATTCAACTATGTGCCAAGGCTGTCTTGGTGAAGTGCATGTTTTATCAAGCAATAAAGATTTGTGGGCCAGCCTCTGAAAGCTAGAGGCATTACCACTATAATGCTATTTTTGTATAGGCTTGAATTAGCGTGTGCATACAAATTCCTTGCATGTGAGGGTGTGTATATGCAAAGTGAGGGTGCAACTGCACTTAGAAGAGGGTTGCAGAAGGGGTTGATATTCCTACATGATATGTCCAAAAGTGTGCAGGAAAAATGTTACATTTGACAAAAATGAGTTCTCTGTATTTGTGTGTGTGTGTGTGTGTGTGTGTGTGTGTGTGTGTGTGTGTGTGTCCTTGCATAGGTATTGCTTGCATGCCTTGCCCTCTGTGTATTAGGAGTTCTGCTTCTATTTAAATTTGGTTTTGTTAAAATTGATTTGGTATCTCATAAGAGACTCAGTGCCCTGTTGGGATTCTATCCAGCCATTTTCTCCACAATTACCATGAAACTTTAACTCTTAAGGCAGTATGCTAAGATGCTAAGAGGCACAAGAGAGTTTTTATGTACCACTGTTTTCACCAGAAATTGGTTTGTTTGCTTGAGTGTCCTACTTTAAAGTGGTAATGGGAGTTCTGAATTACAATTAGAACTTCAGTGCCCATGTGAGTATGGTTCTTTCAACTCTATCTTTGCAGGAGATAATATTCCTCTTTTGGAGGGAAATTCTACACTTTTGGAGGTGTTTTTTTTTTTTTTTTCTGTTTGGTACACATTTTGCTCTTTTCAGAGCTTTTCTAGGGTTTCTTAGCCCCACTTCCTCTATCAACCATCATCCTTAAGTGTTTTAACTGAAGATAGCATAGGAGATGCTTCTTATCACTTTCATGAAGAGTTCCTGAGTTCTGCAATTTGACCTCACATGTGATTTCTCTCTTATAGCCTGAAATCAGCCCTTCATGGCAGACATATATCAGAACTTGCCAGATATTCTTAGGCTTATAAAAAGAGGGAATTTTTTTCAGGGTGTTTATCTTAGGTTGTTTATTGACTGTTTCCACCTGTAAAGTGAGAAGATGGAATCATAGGATGTGGTTGGACAGGGCCTTTAAGATCATCAAGCCCAACTATTAACACTGCTATGTTCACAACTGCACCATGCCCACAAGTGCCACATCTTCAGATTTTTTGTACATTTCCAGAGACTACTGGAAATGGTCTCTGGAACCACTTGACCACTTTCCTGGACAAGCTTTGTCAGTGCCTGACCAGACCCCCCTTTGGTGAAGAAATTTGTCCTACTACCTTATTTAAATCTGCAACTTGAAGCCATTTCCTCTTGTCCATTCAATGTTATGTCAAAGATTCATTTATTCTGTATTATTTCTGGCTTAAATATTAATAATATTAAATTGTTACTTAGTATTAAATGTATTGTGTGATATTTCTTTAAGCATCTTCCTAGAGAAATAACATGCAAATTAAATTTTCTTATTCAGAAAAAACATTTCAAATAGGTCATAATGGAATAAATGAACTAATGCAACAAAAATATAGCATAGCAACTCCATTGCTGTAGAAATTTTGTAATGAGAAATGGAGTAGGCAAATGTGACTTACTTGTATAATTAGTAATTTAAAGTATTTATTATAATTAAAATTGTAGAAATTATGTGGATAGTAATCAGTTTTCATTACAGCCCTTTGCACATTTCAGTGCTATAATTAGACTGTGGCATCTGTCATTGCTGATTAATTTGTAGACAACTCTATCTTCCCATTAAGATTTTTAATGTGTACCAAGGCAAAATTATCATTATCTAAAAATACAAAATAAAAAGTGGTAGCTGTTTGGGGATATTTGGTTTTTCACTTTATCATTTTGGAATTGAGAACATCCCAGGGGGTCTGTACCATTCTCTGTGAGGAGCACTGGGTGAAAAGAAACAAAGCAGCTCTTCTTGGGCTTAGAAAATAACAGCCTTTTTTGGTTTTTTTAAAGCCTTTCACTATAGTCTTGCACACTTTGGGCTCAGCAGTCCACAAAAAGCTGTTCTAATGGTAGCAAGAGAAGAGCTTTATGTTATCAGGCTGTGAAAATGATGGTATCATCTAAATTGCAAAAGATTTAAATACCTCTGATGCTCCTGCTGTGTTCTATAAAGACTTGAGTTTGGCTTCAGTTGTAAGAGGATTTACTTTTATTTTACCTGTATTTGCTTGTTTGGATGTAGTCTTGAAAAGCTTTGAGCCATAAGTGAATGAAAGCTATTAAGTCCCTGGTCTGTTCACTCAGCTCCTGGGATGCCAGAATGTCGTGCTTCCCTCTTTTTTGCAGCCACATGCAATATACCTTAGCAGAACTATGAGTTCTGTTGATTGATGACCTAGATAGGTCTGCCTTAGCTGCTGTGTTGCTTCTCTTGTGTTCTCTTCTTCAGGACTGTACTTCAAGATATGCTGGATTTAACAGCAAAGGTAGTTTATGAAGTAATTTATGAAACAGTTTGTCCTACTTCTTCTTCTGATCCCTCTGTAAGAATTCTCAATCTCCTTGGCTGTGCTGGAAGGTTTTTTCTGTCTTCAGTAAGAACTGAATCACTAGGCTGATCTAAGCTAAAAGACAACCTTCTGAAAAAAAGCACAGAAAGCAACATATGGGCAGAAGCAGGGATGAGATTAAGAAAGATGGGAATTTTTGATTTGTTTCTTTGCCAAGAGTAGCATGTTGAGACTGTATGGTTCCAGTCTAGTCTGTTGAGAGCTATGTCACAGGAAAACCAGATATGCAAAGCCACCAAACCAGGACATTCTTTGCAGGTGCCTTTTCAGGGCTGGACATCAATCCACACCTGCACTTCCAGGAGATTTGCTTGATTGTGGAGCACATATTTGGACTAATTCTGTATTCAGTTTCTTAATCCACCTGTGTTAATGTGCAAAATTTTCACTTTGAGGCTGGGAGCATTTATACTGAGAAACACTAAAGAAATAGGACAGCTTTTTAAAACTGACATGTATTCTAGCACACATATATTTTTTCACTTCTCTAATACTCATAAAATCCTTCAATGCTATTTAGGAGAAGATAATCTCTTCCAATACACATTGCTTAAAATGGCAACCCTGATAAAAATAGAGTGTGCAAGTCAGGGTGTGTCACATCAATAAATATTTTTACAGATTCAATTACTTGACAATACTTTCTTGAGAAATAAAATCTCATGATAATGAAATCTGTGCTACTAATGAATCTAGTGATAACAAAAATATAGCTGGCTGCATTAATAAAGTTACAACATCATGTCTTCAGTCCTGCACACATATAGATGTGTTTTGTATGAAATGCTTTAATGCGATATGGTCTTGTAAAACAACATAAATACATAGAATTCTGTCCTTGAAAGAAAAATAGAAATCTTAGATTGTCAAGATTTGTAAACATGAAGAACCTCAGGCACAGATTTCATTAATGCAGTGATTTCATTGATTATGCCAAAGCTCACTTGTTTGCATGTGCAGTGAGTTACTTTTCTGATTTCTGAATGAGATAAATATCAAGCAAATCACTTTTTTTTTTTTGCTATAGATATGAAGTGATCCAAAAATTTTAAATTTAAGATTTTGATTTTCTAATTAAAAATAAGATTTAAGGCATATTAAGCAGAGAGTTTGCATTATGCAAAAAGTGTTAAATAAGTTTTACATTGTTGTGACTGACTAGCATACTGAAGGTATCAGAACCATATTGCTTCATGATAAGCAGGTCATGATCAGCAGCAAGAATAAAGATGGGATTAATAGAAGAGGGGACATCTAAACATTTATATCTAAGCCCAGCAGGGACATCAGTGAGAAGGCCAAGAGATGAAGGTAGGCAAGTGAGGTAGGTATGAAATTGCAGCATATGTTAGGCATATGTGCTGTCATTTTCCAGCAATCTCCAGTCATAATCAGAATTATTTTAAATCTGGTGTTAGGAGACTTCTAAGATAATTCTAAAAGACAAGTCTGATATGTAGTAAAAATAAATGTGTTTTCCATTTTTGTATGTTCATACTCTTGCAAACTTCTCTTTTTGTTTTCAGAAGCACTTTCAACTGATCCTTGTTGTAGTGCGTTTAGTTTTGGCCAAATGTCTATGCACCCGCTAGAATTATTTACTCTTTTTCTGCTGCAAGATAAGATTAGGAGAAGAGCAAAGTAGGCTCAAAACTTTAAAGGGTATAAAGAAAACTTTATTAACAAAACTAAAAAAATAATAAGCAGAATAAAACCTTCAGAACACTTCTCACCACCTCAGCTCCTTCCTTTCCCACTGACAATGTAGAGACAAAACCTGGGATTTTCTGTCTGTTTGCCACCTCTAAAATAGTCTTTCGTCAGTTCTGGTTGGGAAAGGAGTCTCTCTTGTCATGCCATGGAGACTTCTCCACAAGAAACAGTTGTCTCGTGGCTTTTAATTTCAATGAATAGCAACCACCCAGAAATCTGCAATCATGAAGTTCCTCCTGTCTTTTCCAGCCTTCCCACAGCTGCTTTCATGGGCTATGTTAAGCTTATGGGGTACTATTTTAAGGATGAGCTATTCAAATCAAAGGTTCTCTACATCGACTTTTGAGATCAACTTCATCTCTGGAAACAGAGGTGGTCTTCTTCTTTCCCTGGGGAAAAAGGGTCTTCATCACTTTTATCTCTCTCTGTTCAAGCTTCTCATTTGGATCACAACTACTTCAACATCTGCTTGCCTCAGTATGGATGTTTTTGCTCATGTCGACAGTTTGAAAGCTTCATCTCCCCATGCTTTTTCATGAATTAAAGGGATATTCTGGTGTTTCATAGTCTGTCACCATGGCCTTACCAAAAGAATTTCAGCCTAAGATTAAGGCATCTCCTCATTCTCCTCCCATCTAGAACTTGACCCCTTCTTTACTGACCTTGATGTCTTTGTGTTGTTTGTCCACATGTCCTTCTCTACTCTGTCCTTTTCTCTTGCTTGAGAGAGGATTGGTTGTCCGATCGGCTGTGTGTCTCTGTCGGACATGCGTGGGGTGGTTCGCGTGGGACGGTTCGCAGGCAGCCCGCGATGAACAGACGAGTCTGGACTCCTCTATAGTTCAGTCTTCAGGTTGTTTATTAAAGCTTATCTCTAAGGTTTTTGTTCTGCCCAGCCGAGATCTGACCAGCAAGGCAGCTACAAGCACTCTCTGCCCCTTTAGGGCGGTCGCACATTCTTATACTGATAATTGCGTATGTGATATTTACAATTTTTCTCCAATACCTATCACCTTTATTAAACAGTGCACCTTTAGTATGAACCAATCTAAAATGCACACATCACAGAGAAGATGGATGACAAGAAGAAGGAGAAAAGCCACGAGGTCGGGCCTGAATCTTCCATCTTGCCTCTATTAGACCCCCCTGTACTAAAATCTTAAAACCTATATTTTATTCTATAAAAACACCTGCCCTACACCATTCAAACCTCTGAAACTTCCATATCCTCATGCTTTGATAGCACGACCCTTGAAGGGTCAAAATCAAGCCACCAGGTGCCTTTGGCTACATTCCAGGACTTCTGAGCCCCCCAAGGGGTCTCCCTGGGACTCAGAGCATCCGAGGTGATGCGCTGAGTTCCCACAATTGGTGTTTGCAAGTCTCATCTGTTTTGGGGAGTTCTAAAGCACTGAAAGGGGTAATCTTGCCCAGGTCTGCATATGTTCATGTGATTTTTGCTGGGTGGTGGATGGAGCACTCACAGTGATGGGTTTTCAGGCTGCACTGGGGAGGTTGTGTCAGAATCTCAGGAGGCCCAGAGCCGCTCCTGGGGCCTTGTGTGCTCCCTGAGAAGGGCCCAGCCCCTGCTCTGTTCATCTTGTTTCAGCTGCATGATCTTCTGTCACACTGGGACAGCCCCTCGGCAATATGACAACAGCCTGCACCACTGCCCAGCCAGCCCCAGAGCTGTTTAAGGTGGAAGTTCCTTCAGCAGCTGTGCAGGGAGGAAGGTGGGGATGGGAGCAGCTAGGATCTCATCAGCCAGTCTAAGGCTCAGCTGCAGCCCACCAGGGCGATGGCCTCCCCTCCCCCGGCCCAGCAGCTGCTGGAGCCTGGCCCGGTCCTGCCAGGCCATGTGGGCCTCGGCAGGGCCAATGTCCTGTTCCCAGGTCAGAAGAAAACGAGATTTTCCTGGGCTTGCCCATCTTTAAAATGTGAATCTCACAGAGGCAGATCTAGCTTTCTTAATGGTTTAATTGGTTGTCAATTCTCAGAGCTAGCCAGTTTTTGGTAGAGGACGCTCTAAACAGCTTCCCTCAGAAGAAATCACTTCCGTGGTTGGCTCCAATGCAAGACCAGCACACTTGTGTTCTCCCTATCTTCAATATTATTATGCCTCTAATAGAACCCCAGTGGTACAACAGTGGTAGGAACTGGAATATCATTCAAATTTTTATTTTATTTCTAGTAAAGCAGCAACTTCAATGGACTGACTGCATCAGTAGACAAGGTAATAACTTCCGTGTAATCTACCTACACTTCTGTTAAGCCTTTTCTGTAGTCCCACAGAGCATTTTGGCTACTAAACTGGACAGAGAAGAGTTTGACAGATGGACTATTAGATGGATAAGGAATTGGCTGGATGGTCACATCCAAGGAGTTATAGTCAGTGGCTGAAGGTCCAAGCGGAAACCATAAAAAGTGATGTCCCTCAGAGATCCATACTGGGACCAACACTACTTAATACCTTTCTCAATTATATGGATGAGGTCATTGAGTGCCCCCTTAGCAAGTCTGCAGATGACATCAGGCAAGAGGTGCAGTTGATTCGCTGGAAGGAAAGGATGCTTTCTGGAGGAACCTTGAAAGATTCCTCCAGAAAGGTGGGGGTCCATATTAATCTCAGTCTCATGAATTTCAATAAAACCAAATATAAGGTGCTGTAGTTGGGATGAAAAAATCCCCAATATCAGTAAAGGCTGAGGAATTAAGGCATTGAGAGAAGCCCTGCAAAGAAAGTCTTGGAGATATTGGTACATGAAAAACTGGACCTGAGCTATCAAGATGTGTTTTCAGTCCAATTGCAGCTGAGGCTCCATCCAAAGCAGTGTGGCTAGTAGGTCAAGGGAGGCCATTCTGCCCCTCTCCTTTGCTGTGGTGAGACCCCACCTGCAATGCTGCATCCAGCTCAGGGTCTCCAGCATAAGAAAGGCATAGACCTGTTAAACATCTGAGAAGAACATCTGAGAGAACTGGAATCAATCAGCCTGAAGAAGAGTCTAGGAACATGTTATTATTGCCTTTCAATATTTAAAGGAGATTTTAAAAAAAGATGGAGAAAGATTTTTTTTTCCTTTTTATTTAATGTCCAGACCTGTAGACATCAGGAAGAAATTTTTTATAATGAAGCTAGTGAGACACTGGTACAGGATGCCCAGAGAAGTTGTAGATGCCCCATTTGTGGAAGTCTTTAACATGAGGTTAGGTGGGGCTTTGAGCAACCTAATTGCTGCATGATGACCCTGCCTATGGCTGGGACTAGTTGCTATGGTTGGAACTAGATGATCTACAAACATCCCTTCCTACCTGAACCTTTCTATGAATATGTTATATTACATGAATATTCAGGGTGGCTTTTTCACTCTGAAAATCAGCAATCCATTAGCAGAATCAGCTACTCAAAGAAAAGGTGCCTCATTTTTAACTTGATGGGTTTGTTACTTGCTACAAATATACAGCATAAATCCTTAGAGCAAGCTAGAAGTATTGCAGGAATGGATTTTTATTTTATATAGGATCAATTAAAATAGACAGCACTCAATAGGACAGATGTAATTTTTTGCTTCAAGTAGTAATGCTTCGTGCTTTGTGTTCTTACAGTATTTTTTCCTTCAGGAAACCAAGTAGGGATTCTCAGCTTCTGAGTCTTAGGAATTAAATGCATTTCTTCCCAGACTCTTATAAATAGCAAAATGCAGATTAAAACAGCAGCAACAAGGGAATTAGATACACATGTGCATTCATCCTGTTCACAGTCTGGAAATTTGTTGTGAATGAGACTAATTTTGATTATTTTGCTATGTGTAAATATATTAAAAACGTGTTAGAACAGCTGTCCAGACACACGCAGGCTAAACTGATCGCTAATGTCATTCCTCTCTCTGGCCATTTGTTAGGAAACTTAGGAAAAAGTGTGAGCAGTTTGCTTGGAAGGATGTCTTGTACTAAGAAGTGGAACTTTATTTCCAACTTTATTTTCTTTTTTAGGCATCCTTATGTTGTGGTTTAGGAATATTATTCCCCAAATTATTGTTGCCACTGACACCATGTGCTGTTCCCTTGGTCTCCCTCTCCCTTCCCTGTGGTGGGCTGGGGAGGAGAATTGGAGACAAAAAAGGCAAAAATCATAGATTGGGATAAAAAGAGGTTGCTGGAAACAGCAATGAGATAAGAAAATAAACTGTAACAGCTACAATATCAATAACAAAGTGTACAAGAGAGGCACAGGCTTCAAATGTGGCTGCTCAGACCTGGCGTTACCCATTCTCTCCCTCCCCACCCTTTCTCAACTCAAAGGAACCCCTTCTCTGAAGACATTATTTATTATTCACCTGGCTACTGCAAAAATTAACCCTGTCCTTACTGGAACCATGACACCATAAAAATACAAATGCTTTCCACTTGCTGTGTCAGGTTCCAAGAAAACTCTTGTCACCCACACGAGAGCTCCAGCATGACATGCACACCTCTCCTATGGATCACGCTTCAGTTAATGCTACCATGTCGTGTACAGCTTACCCTGAACCCTGATACTGAAGATGTGTGTGAATTACTCTTTCTGCTAAAATCTGTCAGTCCTCCTGGCATCAGGAAATCTAGGTAAGAAAAGACTGGCAATTGAGAGATTGAATTTTACTAGGAAATGGCCTCATCAGTGCTGGCAGTGTTTAGATAGAGCTGCAACATACAACAGAATGCTGTCCAACAGAAAAGCATATTCTCTCTGCTGCAGCAGCATTCCTGTTTGTTTTTTTTTTTTTTAATTTAAATATGAACTCTTACATGACAGATCTGCCCACAAAAATCTGTGAGAACTACACTGTTGGAAAATCAGTAATCTAGCAATCTATGAGCCTTTCTTTCTATTCATTGCTTTTCAGCTTAGAAGATACAAAATGTAGTCTGCCTAATGTGACCCATGGTTGCAATTACCACAGAGTACATGGCACAAAAGATAGTATGAAAGTACCTCTGCAATTTAGCCTGATGCTAGCAAAAATCTGGAATTCTAAATAACTTTTTTTGCTTCATCTGAGAAAATAAAAAACACCCCATACATTAATTAATGCCATGTTTAGAGGCATGCCAACAGCTCTCCAAACAACTTACTTTTCATAAAGTAGTCCCATGGTCTTTCAGATAATTAGTGAGGGGAATTGGGGATAAGAAGAAGCTAACAGCTACACAACAAACATACATCTTCATCAGTTTTATTCTTTTGCCATTTGCATGGTGATAAGTTGTTTTCTTTTCTTAAGTAAAAAGAAAAAAAAGGAAAAAAATTAATCCAGCCCCATCAAAAAGCCCCATCAAACCAACAAACCAGCCAATCAAAAAAAGCTTCCCAACAGAAACTGTAAGGATGTAATTATTTTTACTCAGTAATGTATGCTTCTTATGACACAGACATCTTTGTTTTGGTTTAACACACTTGTTATTTTCAATGCCTTTGAGGAGTCCCTCATATAGAGAGCCAGAGCAGCCACAGATATTTACTGATCATTGTACAGGATGTGATAGGTCTGTCAGTATGAAAATCAGAGAGATTGAAGAGAATTTATACTATATTTATGAAATTTGCAGTCTAGACTGAGTTAGTTCATAAACTAATTCACATTCACATATTTCATGCAGAGCTTGCCTATTTGGTTCTGCTTTTCCTGAAAGAAAAAAGGCTATTTGATGGTTTGCCAGGGGAAACATCAAACTGGTGATGTTTATAAGAGTAATTGCTTGGTCTTGACTACAAAATTTTGAATTTTCCCTATTAATGAGCTTCTCAGATGGGGAAAAAGGTATAATTCATTGTTGTGTTTATGTCAGGTATTGCAGAATGCAGTTTTCAAACATTTGTAGAGCAAAGAAAACTAAGATCCACATCTGTGCCTGGTACCTTAGAACCACTTTCTTGGGAATTCTTAACAATCCAACTGTATTGGAGAGTAGATTTGATACTTGAACTAAATTCCTTCAACTACTCTGACTAGCAGAGCTTTCATTTAATAAAGAGGAAAAAAAAATTCTCTTGGTAACCATACAGGCTCTGATTTTCTACTACAAACTGAGAAAATATATAGTACCACACGTATCCAAATTAAATGCTTTGGAAACAGCATGAATTTTAAATTGTGTCTGAATAATTTATTGATGGCAATAACCTTTTAATTTGGAACATCTTAGGACCTTTTTTTCCAATAATTCAAATAAAAGTTTATTCAAGATAGGATCTAGACAAAATAATTCAGCTATGGATATATTAAGATGTTTTTGAAATCAGTTTTTGAAAGTATATGAAACTTTTTGTTAGTTAGTTAGTTAGTTAGTTAGTTAGTTAGTTAGTTAGTTAGTTAGTTAGTTAGTTAGTCTGTTTTTTTATGGTTTTATTTTGGATTTTTTTCTTGAAGTGGAAAGTATAGATTTTTAATTTCCCTTTTCTCTTTCAATAAAATATGCTCTGTTCTGGACTATGTTTATATCTAACATGTTTGGAGGATCATCTTAGCATGTAAAGAAAGAAGGATGAATGTCCTATAACTATACCAGACTGATCTTAACAACTTTAAGTCTTTGATGATTTTCACAGGATTGTTTGATACTGTGTTATGATTTTTTTATTATGAGCATAACTTTTTTTTTTTATTTTAGTAGTTGAATAAATTTACTTGTTATCTTAATAGTGCATAGAAATTGTGTTTGTCTGTTATATTATAAAGTGCTACCTCTTCTGAGAGAGAATTACAAAAAAGATATCTGTGAAACATAACAGAGGAAATTTCTTTTGTTAGGCTGACTGGAGAAATGAGGAAAAAACAATGTTCCTGGGAAACTCAAAAATTCCTTTCAGAATCAACTATAATGGCAGAATTTTCCCTCCTTTTTAGGCTTAGAACTGCCATCTAGTAGTTCCTTTGTAACATCCATCACTGTTTTACAATTTTTTTTCATTACTTTCTCAAGGTTATATCACTGCACGTCTGCTGGGAATGTATGGCACAGAACAACTCTGGAATTGTACTGCTGACAGCTGACAGTCTTCTGTGTGTTTGTAGCCTGGCAGGACTCCACAATTTTTTCATGGTTTGTAGATGTCCAGAGATGACACTAACACTTTCCATACACTCTTGAATGAGAGATGAATACTGTTTTTCCTGAACTCTTTAGCGCCCTGTAAAGGTTATTTTTGAAAGACTTTTGTCAACTACTTAATATTCTTATGGGAACTCTAGTCTTAAGATAGCAATTTTATTTCCTCTGGAGTACGTGCAAGGAGCTAAGGAAAAGTTTACTCAACTTTATCCTAAAGTGTTCTAGCAAGAAAATAATGTCTTGCCAAGAATTACTGAAGCACATCTCAAAAGGCAATAAAAATCCTTTTGATCTTTTTCTTTCTTCTTCTTTTTTTTTAGTGGAATGTTCTTTTTCTTTCTTTTCTTGATGCTCTTGAGGGATATTGCAAACGATGAACATAAGATATTATCTGGTCAAGCTTTACTACTGAGCAGCTGGAGGAGACAAAGATGAGTAGCTAGTGGTAAATGCATTTTCTGCATGAGCAGAAACATCTGTTCATTGCTGAGACGTTCATTTGTCCAACCTTTCAAAAACTTTGGTTATACATGCCCACTTCTCAGCATGAAGCTGAATTTCTGTGTTGGAGGGAAAGATTAAAGTGTGGCTGTTTTTATTTATTGAATTTTGTGTGCAAAAAAATTGAGCTGTATAGAAAGAACATAGCAGATGAGAAAGTACCCATATGTCAGTGTAGTCACATCATAGTTTGCACCTGGGTTGTAACCCTTGACAAGCATTACTTTGCATGTGGTCTACTAAGAGGTGGTAACTTCTGCCTCTGGTTTGATTTTTTTCCCTTCTTTCCTACACAGTACACTACTGTCTTGTGCCTAGGAATGATTAGTTATTTTCCTTTAAAGTCAGATTTTTCAAAGAAGAACAATTTAATGAATTTTTTTAACTAAGTGATAAAAGTAAATCTTGCATTTTTCACAGGCAGAAAAAAAATATTGATACTTGGGAGTGTATTTCTGAAATTCAGTAGGGAGTCTGGACTAAAAGGGACATTTAAATTGGTATTAAAATATCAGTGAAGAAGAGATGCCTCAGAAATGTTATGCTCAGCACTTAGTCTGTAAGTCTGCCTGCTGTAAATATGTGTAGAAGACGAAATCTGAAGATATTATTTACAATTATGAATTATTTTTAATAAATATTTCTGTTAGTTGCTAATCAAAAATGTACATGCTTTTGAGTAATTGAACCTCAGGAAAATGTCTAGTTGCCTTCTGTTAGATACCTCTAGAATTTTTTTGGCCAAAATTTTCACTTTTGTTTAGAAAATATGGCATAAAACTTCATGTGAAGGTATCCTTGTAATTTTTATTTTAATTACTCTTAAGAGTGCTGAATAAAGATCTGCTTTGATGAATCACTGTTCATAGATGCTGATTATTCTGTCTTAAATGTCAACCTTGATTCCTTATTTTTTTAATTAAAAAGTAAATTTTGTAGAAGTATTGCTTTTGATATCTTAATTTAATGACGAATTATTTCTAGCTCTGCTCACTTTATTTTTTTTTAATTTATGTCCTCTCATGTTTTCTCACAGAAACAGCCCTCTATAAAACACAAGTGAAAAGAAGATTGTTGGTATTTTACAGCTACAGTTTGGGTGGAAAGAAAACCCCTACATTTTGAGGCCATTGATCAAATTATACCCTGATTTACAGATTCACAGCCTTCCAAGGAGAGCTACAAATCTTGCTGAGTGTGATTCTCTTATAAAAACTTCAAGGTGTGAAATAGCTGTGTTAACACATTTTAAATTAAGCACTGTAACTTTCATCCTCACACTATTAGCTTTCTCAAATGTATTTAACTTTATTATTTTATTTATTTTATGCTTTATAATTTTAATTACAACGGGTTAGTGACATTGCTTTCTCTGTTGCTTTCTCTACCTTACTCTTGTTACTGCTGACAGAGACTGGGATTCAAGCCTGTGAAAAAATTCTCATTTTTTCCTTCAGAAGAAGTTTGTCTTACATGTATCAGAGGGATTATTGCATGTGCATCTGAAGACAAAATGACAAAATCTGGCATCAAGACTTAAGCTTGTTTGCATCAGGCTGAGCTGCAGAGTGCTGTATAGAGAATTGTTCACAGCAGTAGGCAAATATTGCAATTGCTAGATTATAGACAAGAGCCTTACAGCAATAGCACTGAACAAAGCAGTCTTGTATTTGCATATTTAGATTTTCCTGCCACTGAATTCAGGCTTTGAGGCAATGTGTGATTGTTTTCTTCTGGAGCTGTTGAAGTTAGAATGCAAGGTCTTAATTATGTGTAAACTGCATCCAACTTAGAATAATTTGCTACTGCTTATTTTGGGAAGGTCTTTCCCTGTTTTATGGAAGCAAAATGTCCAGAAGATTTCCTGCCCCAAACATTTCTTCCTCCTATAAAACTTCTATATGATCATATGATTTTTTTTTTTTTTAATGTACTGCTGTGTTCTGCCTTTGATTTCTGCCTTTGATGTCTATGTGCAGCATGTGGAATTACTGCAATAAAAATATGACCAGTAGAGTATCTTGCTTAATAAATCACTATATGACACATGAGAAAGAATGGAGGTCAACCCTGGAATCCTAAGAGGGGCATTCTTTGAAAGCTGCACTTCATATATACCAAAAAGCAGTTTGAATGTCAGTGGCCAACAAGATACTGTTGTTTTTTCATACATAATTCAGTTAGTTCTCTACAACAGACTTGTTAAAGGTCTCTTTTGGTCCCCATGTTGTGAAAAACTCTGTCACAAGACAGGTCAAGATTAAAGGAAAACCAGTGTACTAGATCCCACAGTTAACCTGGTGGGGGATGCTGCAACAGCCTACAGCAGCATGAGGAAAGGGAATAAAAAACTGCTATGGTACTTAGATGGAGTCAGGAAATGCTGCCATTTCAGGAATGGGCATATGGCCTATGATAGTTATGGTTTACAAGTTTAAAATAAATAAATAAATAAATGAATAAAGGTGTGAGTATTCTTTTTCTCCCAAGTCTTTTGGAATTCTGTCATCTTCAATAAGATTCCAAATTACACCAGTGTATCTCCAGATCTGATGACATAAGTGTATATCTGCAGATGTTTAAGCAGTCCAAATGCAGGAGACAACAAAGAGTCATAGAATTAAAGCATCATTTAGGCTGAGATAGACCTAGAATATAATTGTATCGAATGATTAATGCATAAACCACTTCCTTTAGTGCCACATCTAAATGTATTTTAAATACCTCAAGAGTAAGTGATCCAACCTCTTTCCAGACCAGTCTTTTCCGGTGCTTGACAACTGAAGAAATTTTTCCCAATATCCAATTTAAACCTCTCCTGTGATAACTAGAATTGATTTCCTCTTGTTCTGTCACTTGTTGCTTGGGAGAAGACTGACCACCACTTGGTTATACCCTCCTGTCTGGGAGTTGTAGGGGGCAATAAGGTCACCACTGAGTTTGATTTTCTCCAGGCTAAACATCCCCAGCTCCTTCAGCTGCTCCTCATAAGACTTGTGCTCCAGATACTTCACCAGCTTTGTTGCTCTTCTCTGGACACACTCCAACACCTCAATGTCCTTCTTGTAGTGAGGGGCTCAAAACTGAACACAGGATTTGAGGTGCAGACTGTACCTGGGCTGAGTACAGGGGGATGATCTCTGCCCCAGTACTGCTGGCCACACTATTTTTTATCAAGTGAAAAAAATCTTAATTTATATGCTATCTAAGTTCCCAGTTAAGCCCGCCACTTGTAGCTTGACTGAGAAAAATCAAGCCTACCCCATATGAGTTTACTAGTTTTTTACAATTGAGTGGAGTTGATTATTGCAATGGGAAGACCCCAGGGTAGGAATGTAAGGGTAGAGAAGTTGCTTCAAACTTGCAAGTTCTGCCTCCTACAAGGAAAGTTTTAGAATCCAGTGTTACTTCGGCACTTTTAATATGCTAAGATATATTGGCAGATACAGAGAACACAGCATAAAAACTGTTCTCAATTTTTATTCTTAAAGAACATTCAAATGTATTATATATTTAGCAGTAATCAGCCCAGTCAATAGCCTTAAGCTAACATATCTCAGAGGGAGATGGATGTCAGACAGAATTAATTCCTTTATAGAAATTTATTATTTGGAATATAATCTATTCTAGTATTTACAGTTATGGAATTTTGTAGCAGTCATAGTCAGTCAATCCCTTTCCTTTCAGGAAGATATTCAATAAATGACAGCACTCCAGGCACTGTTACTTATTTCCTTACAAGATTAAAAGAGTATCAGCAGTGATGATTTTGTCCAAGATTCAGAGAGAAGAAATATATATCCATATATTTTGAAGCAGAAGCCTTGACTCTTCCTGATGCACTGAAAGATCTCTTTGAAATATATTCTGCATAATCTATTAAATCATTGTTGTACATCCTGTGTGGTTGAGTTTACAATTGAACAGAAGATAAATAAGCTAACAAGTTTATAGGCATATTAAATCCAGGGTATAATGAATAAATGAAGATATACATGATTTGTTTATTGTTTGGTGGACTATCCTGTTAGATGTCAGGGGAATTGGGAAAGTAGCAATGCTATTCTTTTCTTCTCATTTTCTCTGAGGAATAAAAATGATCCCAATGACAATGCTCAAATACTGAAAAAAATCTACACTAGTCTTCTTAATCGAACCAAATTCAAAGTTTTACACTCCAAAGAATAAACTGAAAAACAATGCTTCAATAAAGTTTCTCAAACTGAAAAAGGGAGAGCAGCTTATTGGAGATGAAAGCAGAAACCAGTCACATATTTTGCAAGAATGGAAGAGAGGTTTCCACATTACAGGGAAAATGTTTACAACAGTGTTTTGTCATAAAAAAAGAAAAAAGCTGGTTGTTATTTTTCAAATGCCTTACATTAAAAATAAAAAAAGCCCCAAAAGTACAAATCACAATTCAGTTAAAACCATTAGAATTTTAAGAATTAAAGATATAGGAAATTTAATGAATCTGAAAGACTAGAAAGAATGGGTTTGGGAAATTGTCTTTATGCCTTTTTTTTTTCAAGTTGCCTCTTGTGTTTTGCCAGTTTTTAAACTCTTGACACATTTTCTCAAAAGCAGTGTCAAAGGTACCAGTAAAACAGTTTCATAAGGACGACAGCTTTATTAAACAGCATTCCCCAGAGTAGGACAGTAACAGCTGGTTAATATTCATCACTGCAATTTATGGACACTAGTTGAGTGCTGTGTCAACAAAATCAACTTTTGTTCAGATAAAGGTTTTTGAACTAGTTTAAGTATATTTTGTTAGCTGGAAAACCATGGTTTTGCACTATGTAAGTCTGTTCACAGCTGTAGAAATTGATTCCTTTAAACAAATACCTATATTGCTATCTGTTTAATCAAAATGAAATACATGTAGTCAAAGGCTCTCCTAGTCTGCAATTGTTGGATTCCAACAGTTTCCAACAGGTTCCAGCAATGCTTCCCAAATGTTGGAAAGTTAAATTAAACTTTGAGAAAAAAGATATTCTTGTCATTGCATAAAATCCATGCTGTTAGAAGCTTTGTCTTGAGACTTTTTAAAAAATAATTCTTACTTTTCGAGTGGAAGACAAAGTTATCCTGGGCTGGTTTAAGTGGACTTGAATGTAAGTCCAAATTTAAGAGACATAACCAATTAAAAATTTAAATGTGAATCTATGTAGCAATTTATGTTAAACCTTTGCCACCTTTGCAAACTACTTAGAAACTACTTTGTCTTCTCACTTTTGTTCCCATACTCCGTGCATGTGCAGCCCTTTGAGCCATTTTCCTGCTGTGATCCCTGTCTTTAATAATTTTTTTTTAATGCAGCTGACGTTTGTACTTGTGTGTAAACTATGATGATGTAATATGATAGGCAGCAAAGTCTTCAGATCTATATATTGAATTGCAGATCTTTACTCATGTTATTAAGGCTCCATTTCTCATGTACACAGCATCACATTTGATGCAACTGGGCAGGAAAACTCTTGGTACTAGAATGACATAGAGTTAAATAGAGTTAAATTTATATTTGATAAATTCAATTCTCAGTCTTTCTGATAGCATTTGGAGAATTATCCTCATCTCATATGCAAGTGCCGCAGCTTGCTTTTCTCCCAAGTGAATCTTGCCTTAGCAGAGGTGTTAATATGATTTTGTTATGCAAACTTAATACATTTGTTGTGGATGTATTAGGAAATGTGTGTATATTTCCCAGCACCACCATTTATGCTGTGGTGTTTGTAAAAGGAGTCTCTTTATTTACTAACTATCAGAGACCCCAGTAAGATATAAGCATTTCATTTGGCTTAGCTTGAGACAATGTCTTCAGCAGAGTTTGTCGAGTATGAAGCTGCAAAACAGAGCTGCTCTGCTCAGCAGATTGTGGATCTTTCATGTGCAGAAAACACTTATGACTTTAATTGTGTAATTAAATTTCACAGAAAGAGCCCTTTACAAGAGTGAAAAACAAACATTTCTGACATCCAGGCCCTAACTGCTGCTAGCAGCTTTTCTTGTTTGCATGTTAGTGACAACTTCCAAATGTTGATGTTTGTAGTCACTCACTTATCCCTGTTTACCCACTTTCCCACCTTTCTTATCTTTCACATAACAAATATTTCACTTTCTAGCAAAAAGGACAAAAAACTATTCCAAGAGATAAGATCATTGCCAAGCACTTTATGTATTTACTTTGTGAATGGAATGTATAGTTATTGTGCAGAGGCTCACTATTAATTCTCTGGCTTCCTCCTTGTTAGTTTTCTGCTCTGTTTTTTGTCCCTGTTACTAGTAGCAGTGCCCTCCAGTTTTCTCAGATTCATAGTTGTTTCTCCAAGCCACTTGGAGCAAACAGCCATGAGAAGAAAAGAGGTGCAATATGACTTTGGACACTCAGGAGTTGACAGTGCACTGTTTTGACAGACAAAATTTCCATAACAGACTGTCTCTTGGCTATCAGTGCAAAACTGGTTTCAACCATTTGCAGTTGGTGGTAGTTCACAACTTTTAAAGCACACAGTAACTGACTGTCATGTTTACCTTGAGGTGTTTCAGAAGGGGAATTGAAAACCATGCTGCACAAATCTGACTACCAAGGAAGAAACACAAGGCCATTTTTGAAATCTGAGATCCTTTTATGTGGGTAAGGGGAGGGAATTAAAAAGTTTATTTTTGTCTAATTTTTGTAAATGACTATCTGTGTCTAAGCCAACAGTGTGCACCCACATCTGAAAAGCCAGCTGCATCCTGGGCTGCATCAAAAGGAGTTTGACCAGCAGTTCAGTGGGGTGATTCTGCCCCTCCACTGTGCTCTTAGACCCATCTGGAAAACCACATCCACCTCTAAGGTCCTCAGCATGGGAAAGATAAGGATCTGTTTCAGCATGACCAGAGGAGGACAAAAAGGTGATCCAAAGGATGGAGTGCCTCTCCTATGAGGAAAAGCTGAGATTTGGAGTTGTTCAGCCTGGAGAAGAGATGTGTCTGGGTGGTCTTTGAGTACTTAAAGGGGGCTATAAGAAAGATAGAGAAAAACTTTTTAATAGGGCCTTTTGCTGTAAGGGAAGTGGTAGCAGTTTTAAATTAATAGAAGGCAAATCCAAACTAGATACAAGGAAGAAATATTTTAGAACCAAAATAAATATTGCGATGGGAGCTATGCCACTATACTTATATGAAGACTATTGGCATGTATTTTATTATTAAGAATTGCAAAACTCTGATGAAGACACGATATTGAAGGTTAAATTAAATCCTGACATGGCTACAATGTCGATAGATGATAATTTCCCTACCATCAATGACTTTGAGTCAATGTTTAACTGATATCTTAAAAATACTGCTGCCTCTTTCTGAGGCATCTATAACTTCTGTTCAGCATGCTGCAACCTTTTTTTTCCTGTGTAGTTATTTCATTTTTCATGTATGTGCAAATAGCTTCCTCTGGTGAATCTATATCAAGTGAAACACAAATTGTATTGGCACCACTGGGCTTAATTAATCTTCTTTTTTCTCTCTTTTAAAGAAGATGAAGAGTAGTAATATAAGAAATAAATAAGTGGGAACAGATTTATTTCCCAAGTGAGAGCAAACAGTCTCTCCAAGGGAGGAGCTAGTTTGGTCTGTGGTTTGTAAAACCTGGCAAGGTAATGGTCATGGTCAAAATAAAAACGAGGGAGAGGGGTTATAGTAGGCAAGCCAGGCTGGGTATATAATTACCTAATTAAATGTCTTTATTTCTGTCTAATCAGTGCCTCTTTTTAAATTCATCTTCAGGTTATATAGGATATAGAAGTGACAGTTCTACAACACCAGTAGAAAAAAAGCAGAAGGGAGAGAAATTTAAGAAAATCTGTAGTGGTTAAATTTAGCAAAGAGAAACTTTAAATCTCCTTTTTATTGGCCTATTGTCTTAGAAACCTGCGGGAAACATTAAGGAGAAAAACAATAGATAAACTTGCATCATGTTCACTTTAGGGCTTGAATCAAAATCCACCTTTTGGTGTTATAGTGTCTTATTTGTTTGGCATTCTGCAAGCCAGAAATGTATCATTTAAATCTACTATTAGCTCTTAGAGAAAGGAGCATCTTTTGAAAATTCCATTTGATAACTTTAGACTGTCTTTACATTTTTAAAATTTATTCAGAAGTTTACATTTTTTAACATCTTCCTTCTGTCTTGCTAATTTGCTTCTTTCTATGGGCAAGTGATGAAACACATGGTTTTAGCTTCCCTTTGTTAAATTTAGGACTTAATGAAGCACATTATTAATACTTCAAAACTATAAGTGATGATGTTCAGCTCATAAAAAAATGTTCAATTTTTTTACCTTTTTATAGCAAAGTACATATGTTTATATATTGTAAAGGTTTTACAGTGAGTTAAAAGATGAAATGAGTGTTTGCTTTAAATAAAGAGGAAGCATTTCAGAATTATGCATTTTATAAATGGGGGAATGGTAAAATGTGGTGGTGATAGATGAAAAGAATTAGATGCACAAGTCACTATGTCACCTAACAGATTTCAGAGACAACAGAAAATACCCTTGTGGGCTGCCTCTGGTGAGGAGTCAGGCTTCTTCCAGCTGCTCACTCACATCTCCTCAAGGGTGAATTTGTATGGTAAAAGTGTGAAAATTTGCAGGCTGAAAAAAGTCCCAGCTTAATAGGGAAAGAAAACTGTGTGCACAAGCCAAGTAAAATGAGGAATTTTTTTGCTACTTCCCATTGGCAGGCAGTTCATAGTCATTTCCAGGAAAGCAGATCTTCATCATGTGTAGCTTTTACTTGTGAAGACAAACACTAAAAATCCTTATGTTCCCCCTTCTCTCCTGTAGGTTTTTTAAGAAGTATGATGTTACACGGTGTGAAACATTCCTCTGGTCAGTTGGACCCAGCTGTCAGGTCTGCATCCCCTGCCCACCCTTGTGCACCCCCATCCTCCTCACCCTGGTGCTGTGCAAGCACTGCTCAGCACTAACCAAAACTTCCCTGCATTCTCAACACTGTTTTGGCTGCAAATCCCAAGCAAAGCATCATGCTAGCTATTATGGAGAAAACTCACTCCATTCCAAGCAGAAAGTTTCTGTGTATCATGCATTCTCTTCACAGTTCTGACAAATGTAATGCAATCAGCTCTTTAAGCAACAGTAAGTAGCTTTGATAGCACATTGCAGATGGATCCTGGATGAGACCCTTAGGCCTTGACTAATGATGGGTATTAATCTGCCCTGCTAAAATATAAAATTGAGGAACTCTGACTCTTTGATTTGCATGGATTTATTCTCAATATTTGAATGCAAATGGAAAAAGAGCAAATACCTGAGGAATCAAACTTGGTTGCCTGAAGAATCTGGTGTGCTTGAGAAGTCCCTGTGGGAAGGGTTTATTGAGTAGCCACTGACATACAGAAAGATGAAAATTCTAACCATAAGGAAAAGGCTCAGTTCAAAGTCAATTTATGCAAAATGTGTGAGTGGGTGCTAAGGCTGAGTCTGCTTCCTAGAGGCCTCTGTCATCAATTATACAGTGCAACCTGGATGCTACATGATGGCCTGGGGACACATTGCACAGGGTTTTTTCAGCTCAGAATGCAGGGTGATGTACATTTGATGTAGATTTGATGTAGATTCAGACTTGTGTACCTCAATGAGTAGCGCCTAATTCTGAAGATTAATCAATTTTGGCATATACTGTGTAAAATTGCAAAATTTTTCTGCTTTCAGTAATAGGCTGAATTAGATGTGTATACTCACACCTACAAAATTGTAAGTGAAACTTAAATTCAGACCTGGATTTTACAGTTACTGTTACCTGTTCATATATCACAAGGGTCTCAGTGTCTGATAATCTCACGTCTTCATCAGTCTTATAAACAATTCAGAACTGGTCACTTTTACTAGTTGGCTTTGCTGTTTTGAGCCTGATGCTGTGAAATTTGCCTAAACTTTAAGTTTTAGTAGCTGTGAAAATTTCTTCCCAGCACACAACATGTGAGTAATATTTTTTATAAGCTCTCAAAGACTCATCTTGAAGGAGCACATAGAAGGAATAAAAAATTTACTAAAAGTGATCTAAGCACAGACTTCAACAAAGAAACATTTTAGAGTCTAAAAACATAAAATTGATGTACTGTTCTCCACTAAGAACTTCTTTCAGACTGCCTGAGTGGTGGGTTGTTCTGGTATGGAAAATGATTGGTGTTATTTTATGCAGGATGCCTGAAGGTATGATGGTGCCCTGAATAGCCAAGGATCTGTGAGGTCCACTGTGAAGCAAGCCATGTGATCCAAATATTGCTTAGAGCCAAATCTTTTCTTTTGCCACACAGTGTCAACAGGAAAAAAAAACCCAAAAAACACCCCACAATGAACCTAATTGTAGTAATATAAAAATTAAAACAGATGTGTAATTTTGTTGCAGAGTCTGGAGGAGAATACCAATGAGGCAAGCTCTGAATAAGAATCAGTAGTAAAACTTTTTTTTATAAGGTTTTACTAATTTACCTAATTTCCAAAATAATGTAGTTAACAAACAAACTACTTCATTTCTAAGCCCAAACACGAGCTCCATGACATTGTAAGCAAAAAAGCTTACCTGTGAACTACTTGTGGAAGAGGAGAAGTAACTTTGGGCAAAAGTTGGACAGTTTTATTCCACTTTTGTACTCACTGGAGAGATGACCTTTTCTTTTATTTCAAATTGCTGGCTAGCTAAAGAAATTAGATTTCTTACCAAAATGAAGACAACCCTTTCAAAATATAAATCTCTTTCTTTCACTAATGATATTTTCCTTTCCTTTTTTATATAATATTAGAGTTACTTATACACTTTAAACTGAAGTTTTAAAACAGAATTTAAAGAGTTAAAAAAATGGAAGTTTAAAACAGAAGGCCTTTAGTGGCCTAAACAGTGTACAGCTGTGTTTTCTTAGGTGCAGGAGACTCATTTCTAAAGCTTCCTTTCATGTTTTAGTGCACCAAAATCATCTGGTCAGTGTGTAGATGTAAATTTATGATACAGATACTTACCTTAAGAAGATTGGAGATGTTTAAAAGCTGAGTATGAGTTCTTTTAGGAAAAGAGCCATATAGACACCTTAATAAGAATATTTGAGAAACTGTAACTATTAGGATCAAAAATAACTTTTGCCACTGATTTTTAAGGAAGAAAAAGATTTTTAAATAGATCTAAAAGGAAATTCCAAGCATAAGAAAAGTATAATAGTAACACGTGGAACATGATCTGTAATTTTCAGCAATTGTCTTCCTTTTTTTATCAGTTCTTCCTTTTGCTCCAATTATGTCTTTAGGCTGCAAATTATTTAGAAAGAAGTATCTTGGATTCACATCTATCAGTGCAGTACACACTGTATTAGTGTCACCAGTATATAAAAAAAAAGGAAAACCTGATACTTAGACTGCACTAGAAGTGCATATTTTATTATTCTAAGTGATTTCTACTTTTAGGAAAAGCACACTACTGGAGAAACTGAGCGTTTCATACAGATGATTTTTTTTAAACTTAACATTACTGAATTTCTCTGTGCTGAAGAACTGATCCATTGACCACTATTGTTAGGACATGGTCTATTTCTTATAACAGCGATTCTACTGACTCAAATCAAATTTAACATTTTGACTATATTGTTCTTGTACTAGAAACAGAGTGAGCCTTAATTTGGCTGTTTGCTTTCCCCATTCTGGTTGGCCCATTTTTTTCTAGTCTGTGGAGTCCTAAGAGATCTTACTGTATTATACACAGTATGAGCCAAAGGTTTGATGTCACTGACAGTTCTATCACTTTAGGTAGCTATTTTTACTTTCAAAATATTTTTCATTTAAATAGCTAAATTGTTCTGATTTTCATGCTCATAGTCATGATGTATTGTTTATTCCAAGATGATGATTAATCTGTCCTCCAGAGATGTCAGACAGTGCTGTTGCCACTTTTGTTTACCAGTCTGTGTCCGTGCTGAGCTGTGTGTGTGATTTTGTAAGGAGGTAGGAATCATGGGGTAAATTGTGTTAGTGACCTTGTGAATGGAACTTTGAATTTATAATATCTGAATGATTTAATATTTAATATTTTAGTATTTAATATATTTTAATATATCACAAGTAGATTTGACTTGTCAGTAAATGAGGAGAGCCAAGTACAAGGCAAATAGTATTTTTTGATATCTTATAACTTCAACACAGCTGTCAGAGTCCTGTGAGTTAGACAGGATTGCCTCAGAAGTCATATTTCTCAACTTTGTCACTAAAAAATAAGTGGTATAAACCCTCAGCCACTTTATAAGTTGTTAGAAAGGTGGTTTGTATTTGTACAGCTTTAGTAATAAAAGTCACATTCAGGACATATGAATGATTCTATTGGAACCAAAACCAAATGGGATCAAAGATGTCTTTTGCCTTCTTCCCCTCAATATTTCTGTAACTCTGCTGGAGATTTCTATCCCCACACTTCTGCTGACACAAGTACAGAGTGAATTGCTTATTCAAATGAATATACAAATAATCTGTCAAGAAGAAAACAAATATTTCCTTAAGTTTGAGATGTTTTAAAGCAGTGTTTGTTTTCTTTAACCTAGATAATTTCACAGATCTGCATTAGGGAAGGGTTAAACAGTTGTGGCCTCATAACTGGCAGGAGAGAAGTGTGGGAGCAAACAGCTGACCATGGATGAGAGGTGATAATGACATAAACCTCTTTGTTGCTGAGAAATATCTTTGATATATTTTTGAAATATCTTATATGTTTGGTATAAACAGACTGTTACATTCCAAAAAAAGGGACAATGGAAATTATTGGAGATGATGGCAGTGCTCAGTAACACCATAATTCCATATTTATAATAAGTTTAGCAGCAAACTATCATTGAGTTCAGCTTGCCTGAAATTGACTGGAGAGCATAGAGTAGTCAACAGATACTTTCTGCCTTTCAGTATCAGATAGTACATTATCCCTAATGTGGTGTAGATGTGAGCTGTGCTAAAAAAAACTCCTCTTCTCTGCTTCTGCTTTTGGCTGCATGTGTCCAGTATTTCCCTTGAGCCAGATCCAATGACAGAAATTTAGCCCACCACTAAAAGAATAAACCCAAAGCAAACAAAAAATTAGTTTTCCACTAGATTAGGTTGCTAAAGTGACTCATCCTGCAGCTGTGGATTAGTTACATCTCATGCACGGAAATGAAACAGCAGCTGGGCCTGGGGAAGAGACCACCCTGCTCAGTGACAGCTCACAGTTTCTCCAAACATGCTGTCATGTTCTGGAAGACACAATCTCACCCTCAGCCCACTTCCCTCCCTTCCTGTTAGCATGAACATCTGTGTGGCAATGATGTGGAGCTAAAGAGCTGACCTGTGGTATTTCTAGTCTGGATCAAGTTTACCAAACTGATGCAAACTCATGCCCTGCTGTAAGGGAAAGGATGGTGCAGAGCAGGATTTAACAGCCAGGACTAAAGTGAGGCTGCTTTTCACAACAGGGTTGCTAGTTTAAAGTAAATGCAAAGCTCTGGATTTAGGATATAACTGTGAAGCATCTTAATCTAATCTAAAACACAACTTCAGCATCCATGCTGCATCTTCCCTTATACCTGGGCTAGTATTCCTGTGAGATGATCATAGCAACCAAGATCAGAGAAGTAATATATTTTAAAAAAATCTATTCTAAAAATGGCTTTTGGACCATATGACTTCTCAAATTACTTAATTGCTTTATCAGGTGACTAGCAAGGGAAAGAGTAAGAACTCTGACTGTGGTAGTTCTGATTTTAAATCTGTTTAGGCAGCCAGTGAATTTCATCCTTAAATGTACCTACCGTGGGTTGATGCAAGTAAGAAAAAACACTTCTCTGGAGCTTCCCTGGTGTCCCAAGCACAAACAGCCACATGATTTTAGTATTTTTATTTTGGAGAGAAAAAACCAATTTGACTAGTTCTTTCCTGTTTAGTGTCTCTCTTTTATGACACCTAGAATTCTAGCCCTGCATTGCAAATAAGTGAAAATAAAACTGACATAATATTAATCTGCCATTTCCAAGTCTTAACAAAGTAAAAGAAATCAGAGATCAGAGTCTACATTAGTGGAAGAAATAATTTTTCTGGTATAATTTCTTTATGCAGCCAAACACAGTGTATAAAAATGAGTTTCCTGATAATGAAGATGATCAAAAGCATGGCTCTATGACCTTTGGGGCTGTGAAAAGCTATTTTGCTATTACAAAAAGGAGGCACTTTTTTTCTTAATTGTTTGAATTATTTTTGGGTAAATTTCTGTAACTTATTTTGGAGGGAATATGAATTCATAAATTGGTTGTGGAAATATTCAGTTTGAGCTTTCTGCATACCATGAGATTATAAATTCTCTTGCCTTTTCAATATGTCAGGAAGATTCAGACCCTTTGAGAGAAAAGAGGAAAAAAATTCTCTTTCACTCCAACCAGTTTAAGACTTTCTGTATGAGGATGACAAATCCAAAGATTATTATCTTCCTGTAGCATGATGACACAAGTCTTTTTCAAGGAACTCCTCCAAAGAATGAGTGTCAAGAATACCAAGAGTTGAATGTTCAGACTCTGGTCATGATGGATGGATGGACTCTGGCAGAAAGGATGGGTGACACTGGTTCAGAAATTCCTAGTGGCTGGGAGAAGACAAGGTATCTTTGGTGGTGGATGTGCCTGTGGCTGTAGATCCTGCTGACAGTCCCAGGGGGCTGAAGGAGGCTTCCCTTTAGCCAGCAGATCATTGTTTTGCTCCCTGTAAGCTGATGCATTTTACTGCTTTTCTTTCTCTCTATCAAAGATTCTTTTGAGATTTTCCTGCCATGTTTGTGCAGAAGGGAGAAACAGATGACCTAGTTTGGTGAGGATGGCCCATATGCATGTGTAATTTAAAGGCTGGGCCAATGTTGAAGACCAGCCTCAGGTTCAAATGCAAATCAAGGATAGGAAAGAACTTCCTATGTAAGAAAATTCCATTTATCCCTGAAACTGTAATGCAAGGTTGTTGTAGTGGTCCTAGGGGACCCTGGCATGGATCAGTTTCTCCAGAATATACACTGGGCTGGTCCAGCTGCCCTCTGACTAGCAAACCTGGGCAATTTTCTAAAATCTGGTGCTAGAGAGTTTGGACAATTTTTCAGAGACAAATATTTTTTAAAAAAAGTTGTGTTTAAGAAATGCCACTTGAAATTCTTTCACTGACCAAAAAGCATATATTTTTTTATTATTAGCTAAAAATTGATTTTAAACAGATTTCCTGTTTTAAACAAAAAGCATTACTTTGGTGCAAAACATGGAAGAAAATATTTTCAACTAAAATTTCTTCTCACTCAGAAAACTCTGATGGTAATAACATTATACAGGCATTTAATTTTTTCCACCACTGAAATTATTACCTAAATTAAACCCAAATTGATGATTAATTTGGGATCTCTGAAGCTCCCTTTTTTACCCAGAAAATTCATTATTTTCTTCAGTACTCTTTATTTTCTTTAGAAAATTCATGGGGCACAGATATGTAGCTCTAAAAAAGCATGTTGGTCTCCACCCTGCTTATCCTTGTTCCCAGCAGAAATATTTGTGTAAGCATTTGTGGGAATGTAATTTCTACCCCAGTTTATTTCCCTAGTGATCTTGCCACAGGTCTTTTTTTATGGAGTGGTAAAACCAGGTTTTGTATGAGCAGTTTCTAAAATAACAAAACAAAACAAAACAAAAAGTTCCACAATTTATTCACAATCCATATAAAGTGCAACTAAAATCAATTACTCTGATTAATCTTGTAAATTCATAAAATTGTCTTACTGAGAGCTGTAGTCTTTTGTTCTCTTCTGTTAAAATCTAAACCGAATAAAGAAGGGAAATTTTCCAGTGACTTTTTGGTGCTCTTCTAGTTACACAAAGGAATTGCATATTGATTTTACTGTAGGATCCTGGACATTATCTCACCCAGCTTTGGTTGGTATTCCTGACTACAGCATGTGAAATAGAATCCGTTGAAGTTATGGCAAGAAATTTTTCAGAGCTCTTCACTGTTGACCTTCCTCTGCTCTTTTTTACTAATTTCAGCTGAAGCAAAGAGAAATTATGTTAAGTGCTTCTGGAAATCCTTCCTTTCAGAGTAATTAGAAGAATAGCTTGAGACAGTAAAGTTTTCATAAAATTGAACTCATTATTAAAAAAAAAATTGTCCTCTGCAAATTCTGCTCAACATGCGGTTTTTTGACTTCCCTGAACAGAAGGATGAATAACAACTTCAGGATTTCTCCCTGTGTATTTTATTCTTTGATCTTACAGTATTACTTTCTGGTGATATTTATCCTTTTCTCTTCTGGCTTCCTTTGGTAAATGAATATATTTGGAGCTTCTAAAAATTGCTTCAGTGGAACTAGTAAAAAGGGGATTACACAAACCCATTCTCTCCCCCCCAAAACAATCCCCTTGAAACAGCTAATTATTTTCATGTTTGTGGGCATCCCAACACTAAGATTCTTCTGAACTCCCACGGTTCTAGACTGTCTCAGTTTCTGACCTCCCAAGTAAAACTTTTAGTGGAAATGCAGTGTCAAAAGCTTCTTGATCTCTCTGAAAAGGCTCTTTCTTGTTATAGTTTCAAGTTCCTCAGCTGCAAATCTACTAGTTACACAACAGATAATTAGGTCCATATAAAAGCCACAAAACATCCCAGACTTAAAAATCACCTCAAAACAGAGGCTAGATGTCTTTGTAAATTGGCTAGTCTGAGTAAAGGAATAAATCATGAGATATTCAAGCATATTCCTCATTATTACATTAAAAAAAAAAAAAAGTTCTATTGTTGATACTGTGTTTGAGGCAGTTCCATAATGACAGAGGGAATTCCCTTCCCTCCCCCCCTTTTTTTCTTTTCTTCTAAACCTGTAAGAATAAAATTTAAACTTTCCTAAACTGACTGAAAATAGTACTCAGCAGAGCCTGCCTCTGTAGAGCATCCCCTGAGTATTTATAACCATTGATGAGAACCTTCTCTTCTATAGGCTAAAGGGACTCAGTTCTCAGCCTTTTCTCACAAGACAGATGTTCCAGATCAATAATCACCTCTGTAGCCCTTTGTAAGGCTCCCTCTGGTATCTCCATGTCTTATATTGAAAAGTCCAGATCACAGTCCAGGTGTGGCTTCACCAGTGCTGAGCAGAGGGGCAGGATCACTTTCTGTAGGTAGTTCTTTGTCTAAAGCAGCTCTGGGCATCACTCACCTTCTCTGGTGCAAGGGCAGGTTGCTGGTTTGTGATCAGCTTGGTGCACACCAGGAGCTCCAGGCCCTGTTCTGCCAAGCTGCCCTCCAGCTGGATTGCCCTGAGCACGTGCCCTGAGCTTGGAGTTTTCCTCCCCAGGAGCAGGACTTTGCACTTAGTTGAAATTCATGATGTTTCAGTCAGCCTATTTCTCCATATATTGAAGCCAACCTTCTTTGCATGGCTAATACAATAATTTTGGTATTCCTGTATTTCCTGAGGAAAAGGTATTTCCACACCTAGTGCAGTATAAATTATAAGATTATTTTCTGTTTCTCTTGAAACCAATTCTTTTTAAAGATGGGTTGAGTTTATCGGTGTTATGTGATAATTATTGAAATTCATGTCTTTTATTTCCGTGGCTCTATTAAATCAAATTATTAAATACTTTCCTTAACATCCTATTTTAGTAAAAATCATTTTGGGAATAGTGTAGACATTTTCAGAACTAATATGGGAATTAATTTCTCTGAAGGTCTCAGAAAAATTGTCTATTTCAAAACCTTTTATAGAACTGTGTTTGAACATTATTTTCAATATTTTTTTCTGAAGTGATGTCTTAGTCTTCTAAATTCACCTTTCCAATCATGATAAAAACATACCAAGTGGGCTCTTTGACCTTTACTTGTAAAATGCAATAAATATCTGATTATGGTTAAACAGAAAGATTGTTATTAAGAATTTATAGTGGTTACCACAGTGGTGATACTGAAGCAAAAATTTTGTAACACTGGAATCATTAAAATGTCTAGGAAAAAAAATATAGTCTTTAACCTTGCCAGTGGCCTAATAAATTCAGTAAGTTTCTAAGTAATGTAAGGAAAAAGGAGTAATGAATTTTTTTCAGTGGTTAATAACTTCTTCATTCTTCTGTCTTCTTTAGAGTTGATCTGTGTTTGTTTGTCCTATGAACCTTTTTCCCAGTCACTGTCAGGGGCTTAATTTCCTGTAAAAATCCTGTCTTATGCACCCACCCCAGTGTTCAGAATGGCTCTTCAACACATCAACATTGATATTTTTATCCACCCTTTTTTTTTCTGAAATGGATGTGATTTCCTAGAGGGTTTTTATGTTTGACTAAACCTTACTTCCAGTATGATTATATACCTAAGAATTTACATGTGTGAATCTGTGTGTATAGTACCTTAGCTATTAATGTCTAGTTTTCCAAATGTTAGAAAACAGCTTCTTCTCCAAAAAAAAAAAAAAAGAGTTCCAGATGATATTTACCTCTAGCCCTCACCCCCTGGAAAAAAAACCCAAAACAAAGCAGCAAACAATCACACTAAATCTTGTGGAAAACCTGGGGAACATAGGTCATCTGCTATATGAGAAGTGGTAAAAAACCATTTTACACATTTCTGAATTGTTTTTCTGGATAAGTTTAATAGCTTGAGACACCAGAATGTTCAGGATGGAGTAATTCTGAAGAGTGCCATCCAAAATTCACAGTCATTCCCACAGCCCAGGCAGTAGTCAGCTGTTCCCACAGGGTGTATTAGCAAAACCTTTCCACATCAGCAAAGCCTTTAGATCAAATTTCACTTCTTCAAAAGTTATCTAACAGCATTGCTGAAAAAAACCTTACATAACTGAGAGTGAATTCACACTTACAGGGCTGTAATTCAAGTCTTTATGAAAGTACATAAACCCTCAATGCACAGAACCAAAAGCACAATGAAAAAATAAAAGTATTTGAAAGGAAAACATCTTTCTGTGGTTTTCCTCTATCAAAGTTAGACTAAATCTTAGCTGCTCATACTAAGTTTTGTAGTTTAGGGGAGAATCCAGGCCTTTGGTAGGTACAATTCTCATGAGATGAGTGAATGCTGCCTCACATGAGCCGGGATAGGATGAAGGCATTTGTGTTTTCTGAGAGAAAATGTTCTGGAAATAGACAATTACAGGCTAATTTCTGAAATGATATGAAAGGTGGTCCCTTGCTACTTTTGTAATCTACTTTGATTGCTTAGATATCTTTTGTTCAAAGTCTGTTTCTGGTCACTACTAAATGGATATGTTTCACTCAAACTGTGTTTGAGTGAAACACATTCAATTGTGTTTTTTCCCACAACACAAATTAAGTTTGCCATGATCATTTACCACTAAAAACTCTTTCTTATTTGCTGAAGTAAAAGTTTATATTTTGCATTCTTGAGAGTAGTAATTATTGATACCATGGATCATACAAATCCAGCTGACTCATACTGTGTTAAATTATAATACAGGCTTGATACTATTACAGTATTGTACTGGAGCTGTGGCTTTGAGATGATTGATAACCTTGCCATATTATAGATTGATCCTAAAACACAGTTTAAACAGAAAATAAAAATCAAAATATCATAGCAGTATATTGACTTATGTATCTAGCCTTGTAATATAAATCAGGTTTTCTTATTAGAGTAACCCTGTGAAATTTGGTTGGTTCAGTATATGGTAAAGAGTAAGAAAAATGTTTATAAAATTTATGAAGTTCACCAATTTAAAGGATTCTTCTCCCTAATATTAAAATTTTGCATTCCCTTATTCCATGATAATATCTTTTCCTCTTTGGATAGTGGGACAAATAGGAGTAACAACTGACTTGACTAGCCAAATGCAGCTGCTGGTGATTAGCACTATCAAAGCAGTGTTTCTTGCTCTCTGAAATACTGTGGATCCCTTCCTCTTCTGGAAACACCTAATCTGTCCAGCAAACACATAACAAAGCAGCTGTGTCTGCAATCCCACAAATAAAAGTCCTGTCTTCTTTGCACTGGGAAGCATAAATATTTTGAGGAGAATAATTGGAAAACAGACAGCTTACAGTAGGACTAGAATTATTATTTCCTCACCATCACCACTTTTTATTTTTTTTTCAATCCAACAGACAACATGAAATTCTGCTGAGATACTTGTACAAATGCTTATTTATTTCCTTTTTGCTTCTCTGACACCATGTTTGAACTGTTAGGCAGGATTCTGGCTTTAGCAAGTTAGATACTGGTGGACAAGACACCTTAACTCATGAAATTGTGGGCAGAGCAGTAATTTTGAATAATCTTTACAATTTAGAAAATTTACATCAACCTGTGTTTTATTTCACTTTCTTTTGAAGATTAAGATTTGTCTTTGAATTTCTTTGATCCCTTCAATACTGAACTAGTTACAAGTTGTCACTAATATGCTTGCTCTAATATCATCACAGCAAAGCAGGTGTCAAATCTGTTGTTGGATAAACTTTCTGACATAGTTTACCTTCAGCTGAGCAAACCGCATGATGTAGTGTTTAAATTTATTCATTTATCAGAATTTGTACACAGCTGAGTAATGCTGCTTGTTACTTTTTTTATCTAATGTAAGTCAGAGAAAGTCCACCACATAATATGGAACTGCTATCATGCTGAAGGCTTATTAATCTATCTTTACAGTCCTGTAGAAAATGTATATTTTAACCAGCTTCTCAGATTATTATTATTATTAGTAGTAGTAGTATTAATAATAATAGTAATAATAATAATATAATAGTAGTAGTAATGCAACTGTTAAATAAAACTTATAAACACTTCTAGGCTATATGTACTCCAGAACACAGCATGTACATGTCTTTGTAAATAAATTTCCTGTCTTATATCACAACTTGTGGGGAAAATTTTGTCAATTTGTTACTTGCCATGCCTTATGTCAAATATTTGTTTTTACAGTTGCTACTTTTACATTTGAGAAGCACCTAAAGTGGGGAACCTTGTATTCAGCAGACTTTGGGCTGGATATGTTGGGTTTGAATGAAACCTAAAGATTTAAGTATTCCCTAGTACATGCAGTGGACTCCCTTAGTTATAAATGCCACTGTTCCAGAACAACTTATCAAGAATTATAATTTTGAAAATATCAGGGAGTGAAAACAAAAATCTGAACCGCCATTACTGTAACAGTAATGATTTCTTGAATTTGGAAAAATCCCAAACCCACTTCAACCCTGAAACATTAAATGTGTGAGCGGGGTTTGTTGCTGTATTGAGTAGCTGTTCTGGAACTTCATAATGACAAGAGAAAAGTCACTCTTGCTTACAATTTCTATTCCGAATGTTTGAGCAGAAGAATCCAACTAGCATGCTTATCTCTCAATTGCAAGCTGCTTTCCTTGCTTTTTCAGGTGCCAAAAAGTCCAGCTGCCCAATATCCTACTGAGAAAATCTTCAATTTCCCCTGGCAGCTTTTATGAAACAGCAAACTTTATCAATTATAAAAACCTTATGGAAGATCTAAGGTTGAATATGCCAGGAAGAGTCTAAAACCAACCAAACAAAAGTTTAGGATTAATCTGCTGGCTTGATTATTCGTGTTCCAGTCATTTATAGAGAATCCTCTTTTCCTTAACAGATCTTAGACTGCCGTGAAGATTTTCCAGAGTTGATAGAATTGAGAAGTCTCAGTTGCATTGGGGATGCTTCTCTTTGGGGCCACAGGTTTGGCCCTTTAGGGAAAGCGACAACAGAGCCCAAGGTGGGGTTGTTTCCAAGCTTTGGGAATTCTTGGAATCGGAACACCTATGAAATTTCTCAGTTCTAGCAATAACACAGGGAACAATTACAAAGAGAAGAATACAAACTATGTGTGGAGGGATTGTTTGTTCCTTGGCTGGTTGGTTTCTGTTAATTCTAGGTTGCACACATAGGGGATTTCTCTCCAGAGGCTGTGCTCATCAGGTTTTTGTGCACACAGATCTTCAATTCTGAGTCTCCTATGAGCTTTTTGAGCTAAATAGAAATTGGGTTTTATTACTGACCCAGCAGAACTGTTTCCATCATCAAATGTATAACTTTTGATTGCACAAAATCTATTTGTATTACATCATTCATGTATACTTAAAACATAGTATTTTATTTTATTATTTTATTTTATTTTATTTTATTTTATTTTATTTTATTTTATTTTATTTAGTCTCACTTTCATTCTCAAATGACATTTGAAATGCATGAACTTTGAACATATGATGGCACTGTTGTGTAATCACTAAACTGTTTAGTGACCACATGCCCCCTGCCATGTATGGTTTTGCTTTTCAGAAAAAAAAAGGCCAAAACAAAAGCCCTAGCAAGACTCCAGAAAGTAATCTTTATGGTTTTGTAAAAAAATTTTCTCAACAGGTCATCTATTTTCACCCTATCCGTGACTTTTGTTTATCCACCAATATCTTATCTCTTTCCATTTTTTCATCTTGTCAGCCATTTCAGACATTTTTTCTCCTTTGTGTTATCAAAAGCATAGGATGAAAGATTTGATTTTTTTAATCTTGTTTTGAATTTTTACCATCAGCATACTTCTGGCAACTCATGGAGGTTGATTCCAATGCCAATATTTCTAAATTATTTTCCCAACAGAACTCTGGGCCTGCCTGGGTGTGCACAATCCAGTGAGATTTTGTTGTCCCTGGGGCCCCATCAAAACAACTTTCAGTCTATTTGCTCAGGAATGATAATAGAGGTATACCCTGCAGGAAGCCAGATAGAGGGCTTCCTGCCTCCTATACAGGAGCAATAAATGGAACACTAAAGTTCAGGGGATCTGGGAAGGTCAAGCAAAAGGAAGCTGTGTCCTTTCATTTTCTAGCTAGCTGAAGTTGGTAAAGTCTGACTGGATTGGTTTTGCTTCAGAATTCTTGCTAGAAAAAAAACATGCAGCTTAAAGGAAAAAATTATGGGAATCATAGTTCTCAGAAACCTTTTCTCTGTTCTTTGGGTCAGTTCACATGTCTTCAGGCTTGTACTGTCAGCAGCAGTAGCAAACAGAGGTGACTCAGTTTGCAGCACTTTGTGTTTGTTTCCCTCCAGGGAAACAAGAGGCAAGTATAAATAGTGCTCCTTTCCCCTTTAGTTGACTCATTAATCATATGCAAAGCTTTGTTTTGTTAATATTATTTTTTTCTCCATGGAATACCTGTCACCCTCTAGCAGCTTAGTCTAGTGCTTCTATCTATAACCACTAGAGCACCATTTTCTGGCCAATAGTTCTTTTATCTGGTGTTTAATTGTTTGGCTGGAAGATGACAGAAATAACTGCTCTCACAAATTATTATGGAATCACAGAATGAGACAGGTATGAGTAACAGCTTTTCTGAAAGTGGTAAAAGGTACAGAGAACTATAGAGTAAGCAGGAGCCAGCAAATTGTGATTTTTAAAGATGCTAGAGAACAGAAAGCATAAGTAGAAAAACTACTTATGAGTGATCTTCTCACCCTTCTAAGCTGAGATACTGTGCTCATTTTTGAGTATTGCTGTTGAAGAAAGGGAGATGGCTGCAGGGAATCCAGGAAAAGCCACAAAAACTACCATAGTCAAACAAAATATGGCTTTTGAGTATTGAACAAACATTTTGCCGTTGTTTGGTGAAGACATACAGAAAACTAGAAATAAATGGATTATGAAAAGAGGAAAAGCTCTGCATGTTTTAGTTTCTGTTTCTCTGCTGGATGATTGGAAGCATGGCAGACACAGCCTTATTCTCACTTGCATTTTTTGATTATGTCTGTATTCAGCCAGCAGCACCTGTTTGACACTCAATTTCTGGTTGCACCGAGAAGTGACAGAAATAGCTGTAGGTGTGTGATTCTCTGAGAATATGATGAAATGGAGGGGAAATTTCTTAATATATTTACACAACTATATAAAAAAATTTCAATGAAGAACAAGTACTGATGATTTTAAGGAAGTGTTTTGGTGGGACAAAAACTGTCCTCAATGCACAGTCCATTGAAGCAGGAGCTTGTGGTTGTCATTTTTATCCTGCATCTGAGTGGAAGAAAGCAAATACAACACACCTCAAGTTCAGCTCCATCAATGATAGCAATTAATTCTGTGTATGAATCTATTTTCAATTTCCTCCACTTTGCCTTTTTCTTTTCATCCAATGCAATGCCACATTTTACGTCATCATGACCTTTATTAAAGGTGTAGTGTGGACTCTATATGGCAGAGTTTTGCCTTAATCTATACTCACTCAAATATTTTCATTATAGCAATGAATTCTACTTTGGATATGAAATTCCCGCTCTACAGAAAAAAACAACTCCCCCAAAAAACCCCAACAAAATCTCTGTCAGTAAATGACACTGCTTCTATGCTTGAGAATTTTACTTTTTCCATCTGTGGTGCACTGTTTTTCCCACGTTTCAGGGTGTTGTTAGACTTGTGTATGTATATTGTGGATAAGGGGCCTTTATTTCAAGACCCTATCTAAGCAGGGTGAACTAGCTTTGCTTCTCAGACCTGATCTGGCAACTCCCCTAAATGCATTTCATTTCGTATTCTGCAGCTCCTGTGAAGTTGGAAGAAGATTTTGGCTGTCTTTATGTTTTTATCATGATGGGTATGTTGTTTTTCAATACACTTCCATCTTTGAAAATTCCCTATGTGCAAAGACACTATTTTAGTCCTCTTTGGAGTATATTCTTATGGCTCAAATAAGGTAGTTAACCCTTGCTCTTTAACAACACAGTCATCTAAGTTGTAAGAGTTGCTTTCCTAATTTTTCTGGTTCTGGTTTGATTAAAAAGCAATTCAATGGTTCAGGAATTGGAGAGTTAACTGCTATGGAGAGTGAACACTTTATTAGTTATCTCTTCATTAAGAGACTTATCTCTTATTCCTGTGTGGAGAGTTAACACTCAACAAGTGAACTTCTTTTCCAAGGCTTCCCAGCCGTGTCATTTTGAGACATTCAGTGTAGAATATGCAGTACTTACATTTGTTTCCATGTATTGTGTCTGGTCTCAGAGTAAGGCCTCAAAGGAGTGTTTGCAATATTTCTTTCCATTCAGATTGTGCTCTTTGACAATCTTTCTTAAATGTATGGAAGGGAAACTTTTTCTCTCCATTATGTTTTTTCTGCTCTACATGGTGAAATAAGAACACTAATGAGCTTCCTGGAGATCAACTTTTGTAGATTAGTTAGTGTCACAAAACTTATCACTGGATATAAAAAGCTGAAATAATTTTGACAAAGTGGCATCTGTTTTTTTCAACAACACTGAGTTTTATGAAAATGTACTGCAGTGAAAATCATAATGCTTTGGCAAGACAATTTGAACAAAAGGACTTATTCATTTATTTCTAAATAGGATGGGTTGCCATACCAGTATGGAACTGCTCAGTTCATTAAAATCAGAAGAAAAAATATACCAGTAAGAATCAAATTATTAAATCTCCTAACTAAATATTATTTTTCCTTTTGGAACCATCACATGGTACTGTAACTGAAATGTATGATTTTATTTTCAGCTAAATTCTCAAGAAAAAAGCAATGCATGTGGCAATAAATTCTATGCCTTTGGTTTCTCCTGATAAGTTTTAAATCTGTTGGCCAACCTCAGTTTAATATATTACACAGGTAGTCAGACATGACTGACAGACATGAGTGCACTGACTGCTCTTTCTCTTCTCCTGTATTCCCTTTGGTTGTCATATGCCAAGTCAGAAAATACAACCTTTTTTTTGAAAAAAAAATCATTTATGTGATATTTTATCTGATCATTGGCTTGGTGGACAGGGAAATAATGATGACAATATTCTATAATGACCACAGCCTACCCAAGTTGAGATTTGCAGCAAATAGCTGGTTATTTTGGGGTATTTGAACTAAAATAGAATTTTGAAAATTAAGATGTTCAGCGAGACCAGAGTATCAGTCTTCTGGAAGCCAATGTTCAAAAAATGCAACATTTTGAATGAGTAGAAACAATCAAAACTTCTTAGTCAGCATATGTAAAAATATGTTACTGTAGAAATGTATAGAATTGATCCTTGTAACATTTTCTAAAACCTTTCTGTGAGGCAAGTCTTCAATTTTTCCACTGTCAGAGCTGTTACCAGGCGTGAGTTCTCTCAGTCTCTTGTTTTTCCTTTCATGTTTGCACTATTAAATTCCTGATCCCATAAGATAGGAATGATTGCAAAAGTCCAGGGTAGGTTAGATTTTTACATTTATGGGTCTATTTTGTCATTACTATATTTCATTAATATTTTAGGAAATGCAAATAAAAGCAATGGGATTCTACATATGCTTGGTTCTTACTGCTTAGTCATAGGAAATTCTGGGGAATTATTGGCAGCAATGATACCTTTAATACCCTCTATTATAGTCCTTAATACCCACTATTATAATCTCCCTAATAAATTTGTTGGGGTTTTTTATATCTTATCAATACTCATAATTTTACTCTGTATTTGTGAAATTATTTCTAACCCATGTCTTTTTTTGCAACTACTCTTCTTGTCCTAGATACTTTTTGTTAGAAGTTTGAAAAATGCTTTTCTTATTAAAGTATTTTTTATTATTTTATACCTGTTGCATTTACAAGCTTTTCTAGATGCTATTTTTCTAGATTAGTAGCATCTAAAGAAATTAATCAAAATTTCATTCACATTGCAGTTTTCAATTTCAAAAGTGTCTTTGAACAAGTTTTTTAATCAAAAAGATAAAAGAAGGAAAAAACAGCTATACATAATGTACTGCTCAGTAGTAGTCTTGCCTGGTCCTGTTAGAGAATAAATATGCTATTTATTTGCCAATTAACACTAAGTTATATTAGAGGAAAGGCTTAGATAGTGAACAGATTTAGTAATATTTGATGGGGTAGCTGGTTCTTAATAAGAATGAAGTCTAGCAGAGGACACCTAGCTAACATCTTGATAATTTATCTGATGTTCTTACAAAATGATCTTGGAAACTGAATAATGTCACTTCACTAAATGAAATTCATAAAAGGCAGAACAGATCTAAGTCTGTGATCTCACAAGTTCATGGTGGTTTGGAATTAGTCTTTAAGGGACACAAAACAAGAGAATATGAAAACAGCAATGAAACATGGAGAAAGAAACAGTGGTCTCTTAGAGATGCAGTCTGATAAATTTCACAGCTATGTAAGTATAACTGTTTCATTTTGAGAGCTAAAGAAGGCTAGATTTTGCCATTTAATATTTATAAATCCATAAAATTTATGTATAGCAACAAAAACTTTCCTTCCTATGCAGAGATTTAGATTTTTCTTAAATTTATGCTAACAGCACAGTCCAGACTTTGATCCACAGCACTTGCTCTCTTTAGAAGGCATATCCAAGTCTGTAGTTTGAAGTTTGTTTTGTCAAAGAATGAGCATTTTTTGTGTTTTTCCCTAGTCATGTTCCCCAACTCTGTACTTCGTCATGGCTTGGGGAATATCTTTCTTGTCACTGCTCACTCAGGGCTGGATGTTTTTTTTTCTTAGTGTTGTTCATGTTCTGTTATTCACATATTTCTCAATGCATGACATTTTTGCACTTCACAAAATTATAGAATCATCAAGACTGGGTAATCTTCAAGATCATCTAATCCAATAATCAACCCAGCACCATCATTATCACTCCTAAATCGTATCTGCAAGTACCAAATCCAGATGCCTCTTGAACACTTTTTATAATGAACTTCAGTGTTGAATAATGCTTGTTTAACTCATATTTTTAAATACTCTACTAAAAGCACAAAAGAACACATTTTGTAAAAAAAAGCTCTCAACAAAAAATCAAAACCATAATCCAAACCTTTGATTTAGTTTTCTAAATAAATCATGCTGCTACATTGCTTAGTGTATACTACTGAAAACATATTAAAACACATTTTAGTCCTCACACCTTAGTCCTTTCCTAATAAGAAAAACTAACAGATATCTTCCAGCACAATCTCCCCATGCCAGGGTCCCTAGTTCAGAATTCTCATGTGCCTTTCTCTTTCTATGAGTGATAACATTTCACGTCCTCATATTCTATATTTTATTATGCACCTACCTAGACTAGGGGCTAACTGGTGTCTTGTTTTAGAGTTTTCTCTAGTCTGTTAAAGACTGTTAAAGGGAATACAGTGTAGTCTGAATTCAGGGGTTTTGTGAGAAGTAAGAATGCAAGTACCTGTTGGGTCCCCATAAAACACTGACCAACTCACAGGGTTATGTGTTGGGAAGAAGATTCCTGCTTAGTTTTCTGGTTTGATCAGTTGATAAACATGCATTTTCAAATAAGCTGACAATAATTTTGTGACTAATATCAACTGAGTATTTTTATGCTAATTTAGTTTAAGTTAACTTTTTGTCGACCTTCATATATCAAAATACTGTATTTAACTTAGATGAATTCACAAATTCTGTCCTTAAAAGCTCTTGTATGTATTTATGCAAATATCTTAGTCAAAACCTAAATTTTCCTATTCAAATATTAGTTCAAGAATCACATTAACATTTTAACCATTATTTGTTACAGTCATGAATAACAAGTAGTTTTACTAACACAATAAGTTGGAATACGCCACTGCTGTCTTAATTAGTGAAGGTGCTTTGTTAGATTTACTTGATGTCTGATACTCCTCAAAAACATGAAAGAAAATCTGTTTGATTTTATTTTTTTTTAGTTGTTTTGCTTTCTGCTCTTTGTTTGTTGGCTCTATTCTTAAACTCGGTCAAAGTAATTACTGCATAAAAGATTTAAAACACAAGGAGTCAATATGCTTTGTTGAATATTTGTGGTCACTCTCAGAATAATTTCTTGCAAAAGCAAAGCCATAATGAAGTTGCAGGCAACTGTGTACTAATGACTTCCCAGTAAAATCTTCTGGGAAGATCTAAGCATAAAGGTTACTTCCAGCAAACATTTACTTATTTAAAGTTAAGGTAAGTGACAATATTTCTAGTTACCATCTTTCTTTTTTTTTTTTTTTTTTTTTTTTTTTTTTTTTTTTTTTGTGGATTTTGTTTATTTGATTGCTTGTTTTCAATATGTTTTTTAATTAAGGAAGAATGCAATGATTTTATAGACTGAAGGAAATTTATTTTAGTGTAGAAGAGTCAGGAGGCCTACTGTACATGTTTAAATCCCACTTTTGTTTTCCTCTGAGTGTCTTCTGAGACAGAAGGAGGTAGGTTTCTGTTTCTATTTCCAATTGACAGTGTATTCACCACTAGCAGGAAAGCCTGTTGTTACTTGTAAGCTAAATCAATGACTGCATGTTGTGACAATTACCCAATCTTGTCTCTAAGCACTTGAAAGGGGCTTAGGGGAGTAAGTATGTAGTTTCTCTTTGTTTGCTGTGTTAGCTTTTTGAAGAATGATGAAAAAATATGAAAAGCCAGGGAAAAACCTCAAGAGGTGATGTAGTTTATTGCAAGTGGCAGGATTGAGTTTACTTAGAGTAGGTGGTGGCCTTCTCCTAAACCTCAAAAGTGAGATGTCACAGTGTCTCTAGAGTACCTATCAGTATGTTTCAGGGAGGGAAAAAGTACAAGCTATCTAACATAAATAATTTTTACTACAAATTATACTGATTCTTTCATATTCTGCTTCCAGACACCTGGAAAACAATTGATTGTCTCTCTCTTAATGACAGCATAGTTATTAGAAGATTGTTATCAATGTCCTTCCTTCCTCAGTCTTCTCTTTTCTAGACTAAACAAAGTCCTTCAACTTCCTCTAAAGTTATTCTTCTAAATTCTTAATCATTCTTGTAGCCCTTATCACGGAATCTTTCCAGTTTGCCTTTTTTTCAGTTTTAAAATCACAAAGCTGCATTAAAAACCCAGGCTATTAAAAAACGATGGTCTTATTAATTTACTACCAATTTTCTTAATTTTGTTTCATTTTAATTTGTCCTTTTTATTTCTTCTTCAGTTTTGAATAAATGGAATTATTTAATTCAAAATTGTGAATTTAATGTACTAAAATATTAACAGCATTCAGTCACCATCCTTACAGAATCTAAACTTGCTTTTCACAGTGTTCTATTTCTTTTTGTTTACCATTTACTTGACTTTAGTAAAACTGGAATTGTAACTGAGTGAGTCATAATTTTTAGACATCGTCTATACCAGACTGTGTATATTTCTTAGTGAAAGAGGAAATGGGAGTGTGTCACAGTTCTATTAACTCTATAAAATTGAAATTTTATAAAATTGAAAGTCACATCATTTTGCCTAGTAACTTTACTCTTGCACAGTGTATGCATAATTTATCATTATAAGGGAAGAAAGAACAAGCCATATCCTAAAAGCTAGCCCAGAGGATTGTCATTATGCCTGTTAATGAGAAGGAACTCTTCTTTACATTATTTTCATTTTGATGCTCTCTTCTTCAGTGAAGGAAATATCCAAATTTGGGCTTGTACTGATTGATCAAATTTCTCCTTCTATATCCCTGTTTAACCTCAAAGAATTTGTAGTGCTTTAAAGGAGTGCTGACAAATGCTGATGATAGTTTCTGTGTGTGTTATTCAAGTAATTTTGTATACACATATCATAGAGACAATTTTTCCCAGCTTGTATTCAACACAAGCGAAAGGTTTTTTAAAGACAAGATATGTGATGACTGTTCCATTCCTAAATATAAGGAAATGAGGTTTGTTTGCTGTGATTGTTCAGCTCCTTGGTGAGCATCTCTCTTCCTAAGAAAGTAGAGGATCACAATGCTCTGCCTCATATCAGATCAAACATTTCAGCAGGGAACGTCAAAACGTCACATTCAGAACCAGAATTTCAGAGGTGGTAAATAAAAGAATATTCAGGTGTCATTACCCTTGCTAGAAGTCAGCACAGATTGACCTGACGTGCACCTTTTTTTCCATGAGTCTCTCAAACAGTACTACACTCACTTTTAGCCTGTCTGAATCAATCAGCTCTCCTGTATTTCATCTCTTCCCCAGCACGAGAATATGACAAGGAGGAAAGCAAGCAAATATTAGATACAGATTTGCCCTCTCCTTTTTCAATGCCATATGATGTTTTTCTAGAACTTTTAGTTTTGCTTCTCTGTTTATGAAGCTTCTTTTTCTCATGTCCACTGACGCATCTCTTCATTCAGAGTGAAAGCTGTAGGTGTTATAAGAAGCAGAAAATAATATATTTAAATGCTTTCAGATGTAGAAGACATCGGCCAAGAACCAGAAATTATGTATTTTTTGTATAATATGCATGGCTTTAAATTGGTATCTTAAGGAAAAGAAAATGAGAAAAGATATATATATATATATATATGTATATATATATATGTATATATATATATATGTATATGTATGCGTGTTCTTCCATTCTAATAAAAGCAGGCCCTTATGTGTTTATAAAATCATGAAAGGTAAGTCTTCCTTTCTCTTTTATTTGAAAAATTTGTTACTCTTAGTTAATTATTTATATAATTCTGCCATTTCATGGAAACCTGTCTTCTTTTTAATTAGTTGATTGTATCCAGCGGTCAGTCATTTGATTTTCTGTATTTTTTTCTTACTGAATTTAAAATATCAATACAGAAATAAAATCAAAGAATTGTTTGTGTTGGAAGGAACCTTAAAGATCACCTAGTCTAACCTCCTGCTTTGGCAGGACCACCTTTCACTAGACAAAGCTGCTCTAAGCCCATCTGACATTACCTTGAACCCTCCCAAGGATGGGCCACCCATGACTTCTCTGGCAGCAATGTGCCAGTGTCTCATCATCCTCACAGTAAAGAATTTCTTCCTTATAGCTAGTCTAAATAAACTTCTTTTTTAAAAACTTAATTTAATTACATCTAATTGTATTTAATTATTTTTTTCTTTTTATTTTTTGAAAATCACGCAGTTTTCATGGCAGTAGGCTGTTTGGGAATACAGAGATGGCTTTCTGCTGGTTTGAACAGAGAAGGAAATTATGACTGCTGGATTCCTTACAAATGCATGTAACATGATTTTCTTTCCAGGTGGAAGATAGTTTAGAAAGGGTACATATCCAATTATAACCTAAAAAGGTGTGACTGAATAAAAGTTCTGATGCTCATTAAGTAAAATCCTCAATTTTCTTTCCAAACTAAACAGTGCCTGTCACCATCTCCTTTGGGAGAGCAGACAGAGAAAAGGAGTTGTTTTTTCTCTTCTCCCTTATCTCCCTGAAAGCCTCATTACCTCCTGGTCTCCCGCTTTCAATTATGATTCCTGGACATGGAAGGGGAAGAAGCAGAACAAAATCTTCATTGGAAAGGAAAAAGAGCAAGGAATAAAGAGGAGGAATATAAGTTATGGGTGTATTTGTTTTGAAGCTGGTGTTGAACCTCAGTGTGTGTGTACATATTTTAATTTTCCATCTTTGACCTATGTCACCCATAAACACAAGACAGATGTTTGACTGTTTAAGCTCAAGTAAGAAAATATGTTCCTTGATTAATTTATATGAACTACCCACAGACACTGATTAATAGGCAATGGTATTTTATAATGAACTGCAGCTGCAAAAGAAGTGAAAATAATTAGTAATAAATTAATAAATTCAATGTATAGTTCTTGTGTCTAAGAGTCAAATTCAGGACTCTAGAATATGAAATAGTGAGGGATGAGGCAGAATGAAGAGCTACTGGGGACTGATGAAGACCATACCATATCAAAAGTTTCAGCTAAATAGCTAAACAGAGATTACCCTAAACAGATAAAGAGACAGAAATTTATAAGACCAGGTTTCAGAAGACATTTAATATTTGTGAAACATATGCGTAATAAATGTATTATGGCAATTCTTAAAAAGAAATTCCAGTCCTGTACTCTATTACAGAATGTGCACGTGTTGCAAACAACACATGGGTGGGCAATCACTGAGTGGTCAGAAAACAAGGTATTTTAAGCAGCCTGCCCACTAAATACTGAATGAAACAAAAGGTTCTGTGAAAATAATGTAATATCAAAATTGAAAATCTTCATGACATTAGTTACCCTTAAACTAGATTTTGCATAAAATACCTTGAATCAAGGCCACCTAATTTTTTGTTTTGAAATGTCTTGATGCTTGAATTGCCTTCTGTTGCAAGGACATGAACATGCTTTATTATACATGAAAGTTTAATCTATATCTATGCTAAAACCAGAGTTAAAGCTGCCAATGTTTGAAAATGCTACCTCAGATTTATAAAGGGGTTCTTCAGTGAAGAATGTATAAAAATAAAAGTATTTTCCAAATTATTCTTAACTCAGTGTTCTTGTTTAGGAATGTCTGTAACAAATATGTAACTAGCTGTCTAAGCCTTCTGATTGCATATTAATTAAATAATGCTTTGGGCTTTTAGTTTATATGAAACCAGTAAGCCTAATATCACCCAGAATATTTACTGCTTATGTATGAGAAAGAACAGGAACAGAAGCAAAGCAGCTAAAATTGGTTGTCATTTTAATCTGTAGTTATGGTCTCCTGTTGAATTGGTTTACAGCAGAGGAAGTGGGGTAAGTAACAGTATTCAGTGCTATTTTTTTTTTTTTTTTTGACTAATGATTCTCCTAAGGTTGTGACTTGTTCATTGGAGTGAGATAAAGAGATTACAGCAGCAAGTGGGACTGGGGACTTTATTGCAGAATCAATACTGCATTGCAAAATCAAAATTCATTGGACTGAGAACCGAGCATTTTCTCAAATTTTAGCAATTACCTCCTGTAAACAATTTTCTTATGAAGTATCTTGGTTGTATATAATATAATACTGACCCTTGCCAGCATATAGAATTAGTCTGACATACTATAATCACTGTAATATTGTCTGATGCGACTCAGGCCTATCTGATGAAAAGCTGTGATTAACCTCTTGCTTAGCAGCACAATTTGTTGGGCTGGGTAATGTGAGAGCAGGAATAAATCCTGACACTACAATTGGATTCACAAGCGTGGAACCTTGAGAAACCCTAACTCTGTTGAGTTTGAAAGCTTCACTGGAGAAAATCTTATTGCCTATTTGAGACTACAGCATACAAAAGGCTTGCAATCCCTTTGTGTACAGGTGCACTTGCAGTAAACTGTAAAGAGTTCTATTTTTTAAATTTATTCTGAAGATTTTGACAGTTTTGACAGTTCAGCTTCATTATTAAATGTCATGGGTGTTTTAATCCCTAGCCACAGAAGGCCTAAAATCTCTTCAGCATATCTCCTCTCAAGAGATTTAACATCTCTTCTAATTTATTACGGTAGGTTTTGGCACAGCCAGAATCATATATTGTTTAGGATTCTGTGTGGTTGCAGATAAAGCACTTTCACACCTTCATAGTTTCCTATAATAAGGCTATTAGATTAACTCATTTTCTTAGTGCTGGAATATTAACAACATCTGTTGTTCCCATGTGCACTTGACACCTTTTTTCTGTTATGGAAAGAAGGCCTGAGCTCTCCTTTTCTCTTATCTGCTCTCCCTTATCCCTCTCTCCTCACTTTACAAATATTCTGTATGTGAGTATTTGGCAAAATGCATCTAAAATATTCCATAGAAAAGAACATAAAAATGGTCCACTATAAATATATACAGAATAAGTCTATTATTTTATAGAGAAGAGAACTTGAGGGTCTCCTCAGGAAAGGGCTGCGAGTGCCTTCTAGAACAGGAAGATTTATTGTTCCCATGGCTCTGCATGTAGAGACAGGCAACACACAGCTTCAGATGAAACCTGTGTCTCATTATAATATTCTTCCAGTTCTACATTCATTACAAGAACTTTTGTTAATTTATATACAAACACATGAAATCATTCCTATTCATATACTGTGTATTTTACTGGATTCTGGCAATTATTTCTGCATAAGATCTTCATTATTATGGATGCTTCTAAAGGCAGAGGGGCAATTTGATAATATCAGGACATTTTTTTAGAAAGCAACACCAATAAAAAAAAAGCTTTACAAAAAAAAACAGTTTCAGAAAGAGAGGAAAGAGAGGTGGATGTCTTGGTGCCTTGTGCTACATAACCCGTTTATCAAACTATGAATAGAAATATGAATGCAGTCTAGATTGTAATTAGACTGTTCCTTTTATGCTTAGTGCATAGAGAATGAGCAATAAAATCAACACAGTAGCTCATGCAATTTTTGGTTTCATATTGTACTTGATTTACAAAAAGAAATATCTATTGTTCTAGTCTTTAGCATGCCACCAAGTTTTGACACAACTGAATTGTACTGATGGGAAAGAACACTTTAATGCATGAAAGGAGGAGCTTACATCAAACTAAGATATTTGACTGGTATGCATCTATTAACTGTGTCATAAAAATGCTTGATAATACATTCCGTTTAAAAGACAAGAATAAAAAGACTTTACATTTTCCAGGAAGAAGCCCAGTCAGATGAGAGGATACTTTTCATCTGACTGGTCTCTAGAAACAAATGCTCTGTCACCAAAAGTTACAAGCAGATGAATGCTGGAGGGTATAGATGATCTGCAGTCTTTGATACTCAAGGACTTGCTGATGTGATTAGTTAGAAGCATTACAAAATTAGCAGCTGGATACCATATATTAAACTGAACCACAGTTTTCAGTTTCATCTGCAGCCCAGGCACTGGGCTTAAAGTGCACTTCAAATATGGCTTACGGTATTCTATAACTTTTTTTGCTCTTGTAGGATTATGGTCTGACACAAAACCAGGAATGAGCTGTAGCCATAGCTGTGATAATGGACATAATCAGCATAAGTGGAGCTCTGAATGGCTTATGTAGTGCAGAGAACTGCCATCTCCAGTGGCCGAGGAACTTCATCTCATTCATCACTGCTCATAACTGCTTTTCATTCTGTACACACATCAAATAACACAATATTCCCCCTTTTCTGGTAATTTATAATTCATAAAAAACTCATTTATGTCTCAGTGACTGAGACACTCTTCAAAATGTTGGCTTTAAAGGACTGTATTTCACAAATGTGACTTCTAGAGTGGAGTGCATGGCCCGGACTTTTTGAGTAATGGTGTAGATTTTAGTGCCTCTTTGTGTCTTCTAGTGCTTATTATTGTAGTACTCAAATACTTTATGACCAGAAAAATGGTCCTTCAGCCTGTATGCACACAGAGTATGTGTTCTGCTCAGAACTGTAACTGGTGTGCAGGGAAAGACCCTGCCCATGTCCATATTCCTGAACAGAAAATGAGGACCATAAGTTAAAATCTGCATTGCTTAACTCTTAGCCTGATAACTGGTAGCTGTAGAAAAATTTTAGTGGAAATTGTTGCCTGCTGGAGTCCAGACCAGGGTCAGGGGTGGGTTAATTTCCTGACCACATGGGTGGTTAGGGCCTCAGCGTCGGATCTTCCTCCCTGATCTTTTATCTAGAAGAGTAGGTTTGCATTTGGATTCTTTCAGGGGAGATCGACAAAGATACCTGAATCTGGCTTGATTTGTACATACAGACTGATGCTTTTTGGTTGATTTTGTTAATTTTCATCTGGTTTGACAGTTTAATTTTTTTTTCACTTTTAAAATCTAAAGCCAGACTCAGGTAGCCAGGAAGTTATTATGTATTCTCTGCTCTCTTTGCTTTTAGACAGAAACGTGTTTCTGTCAGTGGAATACACTTTAAGGTTTTACATTTAAAATGGATATTTTTTCAATTATAAATTTTGAAAATATTTTTAACAAGTACGTTTAAAATAAGTATGTGTTACTATACTATGAATTCCAAGAGATGAGTAATTTTTTTGTCACCAACTACTCATTTTTTGGCAGAAACAGTTTTGTTTTTGTTTGATTTTCACTTGGCTAATGTTTGGCAACTAAGATGCCTCTGGATACAAATTTGTTTCAAAAAAAACACTTTTTAGCTGTATGGCCTAAGCCTGCATCTATGACTTTCTTATGAGAATTTTCTGGGTGTTGACGAAGGGTGATCAACAATTTCTGTATTATATATTAGCCCTAAATCTTCATGGGAATACATTACACTATAAGAAACCTAATGATGAAATGAGAATATGAAATTAGATGTTAAGCTCAAGGGCATTAAAAGATCAAAATTTAATACAAGAAAAAGCAGAAAGGCAAAATATTAAGAAATCTTTTCACAAGTGACTTCATGTTTTTCCTGTCCATGAGCATATGGAAAAGATAAAACTTATAATATCTGATTATTCAGATAAGAGAAATTCTCTTTCTCTCAACTCTAAAAGTGGGATTACTGCTTCAAGTATAGATATAAACCGTACTCATAATAATGTAATTATGGTCAATTCTAACACAGATTTCCAATGAAGCTGGAGAAATAAAAACACTAGGAATTTTGGAAGGCTCTGTTTTGTTAGTCCCAGATTTTTAAAACTTTGGTGGCATTGATAAGTCTAAAATATAACTTTGACTTCTCTATTTGCACATTTTTATTTTGCTCCTATCACAACATATTTAGTAATTTATGTTGCATTTTTATACTTTTCGCCAAAACTGGTGAACTAGGGGTTTTTGAGTGTCCATCCTAGGTCAGAAAGAAAATACTCATTCACTTGTCTTCTGAGAGCTGAGCTTCTGTCTATTTATGGCAAATATTGTGCTAGACTGTTGACAAAAGAGTAAGAGTTAATAACATTTGGAATTTTGAATCTGAGTAATATTATGTATTGTAATATTTTTTATGAAATCCACAAAGTGGATCAAATTTGAAATTTAGGAGCCTACTTATACAAATACACCATTCCTAGTCCAAAACTTAGTTAAATTACTTGTAGCTTGCTTCAGAAAACATGTCAGTTTGATGTTCTGGCAAGTGCTAGAGTATTATAATGCATTGGCCGCTGTATGTTACAGGTATATGTGCCTATAGCTATGTATAGGTACAAACAAACACACCTATAGAGAAAGATAAACAGAAAATTAACTCTCTTCCACTAAAATAAACATTATTAGGGTTAGATTACTTCTCATAAATATGAAGTTGTGCTCCTAACATGACATTCTGATGCTAGAAGCAAAGTCCAGGTCAGCTTGATAAATGCTGGAGAGTGTATGCCTTTTGTGGTTAGATATTTGACTAAAATGGTCAATCTATTTTGGATCCTGAAACTCAGAGTACAGATTTGATTGAAAGCCTGCTGTGGTCAATGAAAGTTTTCTTATGGCTTGAGACTGAGTTTGATATAAATGTCTGGCTGAAGGAATTTTTACCAATCTCAAGATAACACAGCAATAGCATTTACTATCACTTTCCAAAGAATTTTTGCACATGAAGACTTGAAGGTATTCTTTAGGCAATTATTTTCCAAAATTAAAGAAAATCTGAACATTTAACCACTTCCTTTCTAGTTCTGGAAGGGTATGGTATCTTCAGTGCAGTTACTCCAGCAATGATAAAGTATTTCCTGATCAAGACATAATGGAAACCAGGATAGCAGGAATGCTCTTTCTCATGGGACTCCTGTAGAAGTCACGTTTCCTAACAACTACAGTAAAAAGTTGATCTGAAATTCGTTTGAATTTAAATAGATGTGCCTAATTCAAAGTAGACGAAAAAGACAAGTCCTCTCACATCTTCTAGGCTGCCTCTGAACTTTCTGTTTCAGGGGTGCCAAACACAAATCCTCCAACCTTGGTCTGATAGTCACAGTTCACAAACAACACACTCTTCTCTTGTTCAAATTCAGTGTGACTTGGGTACAGCACTTGACCATTCACATTGAGGAGAATCACTTTCTGTCACCAGCTGTGATTCTGGTCTACTTGGTGACTCTGTGAAAATTCGAGTCTTCTATCGTTCCCACCTGTAATAAAAAAGTAATACTACATCTTTCCAAAGTGAACCCTTTCCTGGCTGCTAAGTTTTTAAATATGAAGAGAATAATATCAATTTCGGAAGATTTTTCTGTAATTACAGGTGATAACTTTCAGTGACAGATGTAGATTTTCCCCTTCAGTTACTGATTATCTGTTCAGAATCTACAGGATGTTGATGGCTACTGTCAGGAAGGGAAATTAAATGTAGATGCTTATGTGTTAATCATGCTTAGGTCAGTGGAAAAAATAGATATGAACGTATTTCAGTCCAATTTTCAATTATTGTGACCTGTTTCTCATGCACATTTAGAAATTCAGGGTGGTGGTTTACTAAGAACTGAGAAGTCTACAGAAAAAACCCAAATAATTTTATGGATAGTAATTAATTATATTCATAAATCTTTTTTAATTCAAGAAGAATGTAGAAACTTTAAAAATTCTTTTGTTAAAATCAAATATGTCTTTAAAAACTGGATTTTTATGATTATTTTTCAAATTCAAGAGTAATGTAGGGTTCTTATTACAAAAATACAAGACTTCCTCTGTTTACCATTTCTCATTTTTCTTATTTTCTATTCTCGCCCCTCTGCTCTCAAGAAGGTTCAGTTTCTGTGTTAGATTACAGCAAAAATTACAGCATATGTGGGCAAAATATTTATTTAACTGTCTTTACTCAGATTGAGATTTTATGCACTGAGCTGTTGAACATGTAACATATAGTTTAATGTACGAGAACATTACTTCTCAATAGTTATGGTTTTCCTCTAGAAGAAAAACACAAAATAACTTTAAGAACAACAAAAACAGATGTGACACAAAAGAAAAGATTTTATTCATTCAAAGACAAATTTAAAGATGGTTTGAACTATCATTTTACACAAATCCCTAAAAGTAAAAGAAAATACTTTGTTATAAGAGAAAGCAAATTCATATGCCCACACCTGAGTTTATAAATGGCTAAGTAGTTGTCTTATTCTTTAAATAATAATGAATCTTGTATATATGTCAGAATTTTTCTTACTCTGTCATTAGCTATTTCATATGGACAAATGTTACAATTAATTTAATTTCCTTAAAAGGCTTTTTTTTTGCACCACACCAGACTGTCGCCATGTCTCAGAGTAGGACCTCATGGAGATAGTTGAATGAGACCTTCTTTACTGCAAGCTTTGACAAGAGCTATCATTATACCAAAAAATTATAATTCATCACAGACACATCCATAAATGCTCTATCTGCCCTTGCTAAGTTCCAGTTCTCAAAGCACTCTTTTTACTGAGATTACATACAACCCTGTATGGGTATAGTTGAGACCAATATTTCCTGCAGAAAACTTGAAAGAGAATGCATCCATGTTGAAAAAACTGCTAGATGGGGAAAAATGCATTGAACAGAGCAGCATAATTTGAGGCGGCAGGGACTAGAAAAAAACATCACTGGGACCCAAATCCAGGACACTCTGCATTGTATTTGTGTTTAAGTGTGTGAACATCTTATTTATTCCTTGAAAATATTTGGAAATTTTTCCACTGTTCCTGGACTGCTCATGTAGGTGGAGGCTTACGTCGTGACAACGATGAGACAACAACCACATCTTCCTACTTCCCCCTGTTTTGCCCTTTTCCAATACCATCATCCATTACTAGACTTAACTACAACAATATTTTATTATTCTGGAAAAATTGCCTATTCAGGTATATCCAGGAACAGATGTACCTAGCTGATGTTTGTTTAGTACACTAATGATCAAATTGGTGAACAAGATTCTTTGAATCCTGGTTGTCATTGGATTTGCCAGAGAACACCAGTGAGAATAGGCATGTCTGCTAAGTAGAATGCAAAGTAGATTTTAACAAAATTGTGGAGCTATCAAAGTAGTCTTTTTTTTTTTTTTTTTTTTTTTGTCACAGACATCACATCAAGCTAAGCTAGTATCAACAACTTATATTTTGGTCTAAATTGTCTTTTACACCTATGTAGAGCACACAAACACTGTAGTACATAAGCATCCTTAGCTAATATTTATATATAATATACTTTCTTAAAATGTATAATGCTGTGTGTCACAGTTAGAGCAATTCCATTCTATAGAAACTATAACATTTGTTTTCATTCCACCTTGGAACAAGACCAAAACCTTTTGGAACACTTCGGCTGAAATGGAATTATCAAAATAAATGTTTATGTATCAAAACATGTGGATGTGATTAGGGAACTGGCCTGGCACAGGGGAAATCCAGCTCCAATTACATTGTTCTATGTGAACCAAAACAGATTTTCTCCTGCTAGAACATGTTGAATCAGACAGGCTAAGGATTTTGCCTCTAGTTCCTTTAATAATCAATCTGTTCTTCTCTTTCTTCAAATCTGCTTTTTTTTTTTTTTTGCAAATCATCTTCTCTTGAACAAAGGTTCATTTTTTGAAATGCCGTACAGTACAAGGGTGTTCCAACCAACATTACTCACAGTGCTTGTGGTTAGCATGCAAATATAGCAACTTCCACTTCATCAGTAAAGAAATTCAGTCTCAGGTGTTAAGTGATATGCGCAGCATCATGATGCAACTCAGTGATAAAAGCTCCTTTGTGACTAAGATATTTTTGTGCTTTATAAAAACAGCCACACTGTTATAAGGATGAACTATCGACTTACTCAGACCCTTTGTTTTTCCATTTTGTAAAATATATCAACATTAGAATGCATGAAATATGAAAACAATCAATTTAGAATAATATCAATTGTTACTTTAACTTTTCAAATCAGATATATGACTGTGAGCACATGAAGTTGGGTTCTCACATCAGCCCACAAGTAACACAAAATCAGCTTTGCTAAAGTAAGTTCTGACCTACATTTGGCAGTAAAAGCCTTTATTCAAGGCTGGATTCTTGACAGAAATGCCAGTCCTGGATCTGAGTGCCCAAGCTGTCTCTAGTGCATGGACTCTGACTACTCCTCATTTGGAATGTGAGAAGAGCCAGAGCTGTGATTAGGGGTTGCCTTGTGACTTGAACACTCAGTTGAGGAAACGAGCACACATTTAATGAAATGAGAAGCACACATTTATTACATTTAGGCTGAGGAAGTCTGGACCACAGTTTCCAGATTCCCAGCACAATCAGAAACCACCAGCCTGGGAGAGATGTTAAGGGGAAAATTTTCTCCATTTTCTCTGTTGCTTGGTACTGGGCCACTAAAGAAAGGGAAAATTGTGCAAAGATTAAACAAGGAGAACGGAAAGGATGGCTGGCTTAAGTCAGAGAAGGTAGGGATAGGCAACGTAAAAAACCCTGGGTATTGTCCAAGCTTCTATTAGTGCTTATGTAATTATTTTTTTGTAGTGCCTTGTTGCTGCAACAGGCTTCTAACCAATACAATTAACTTTTCTTCAGGAAATGGCAGTAAATGAAAGTTGAGTTAATTAAACATGCTTTCTCAGTTATTGTGAAGAACAGGTTTTTTGTTTTCCATTACACTTTCTTGAAAAGAGTTCAGCTTGCAGTGGAATATGCCAGGGATTAGTTTGTTGTGCTTGATTAGCCTACAGGAGCTTCTGGGTCCCTTCACTTGCTGTGAAAATACACAGCAACTGCTGGTCTTGCCTTGTTGGTATCCTCAGTCACACATTGGACCTTGCTTGGAGGAATTTGGAATTGGAATGTTGGCTGATTTGCAGCTTAGAAAATTGACTAGCTGATGAGGGAAAAAAAAAAAGAAGAAGGGGTTAATGAATGTTTTAAACCACCTGCATAGTGCATGGGTGAAATTTGCTTTATGTATATTTATGATTTAAATATTTGGTAGCTTTGGTAGGGACTTGAGATCTCATTTGACTTTTAGGGACACATTTCTTTATCTAAAAGTTAATGCTGATCTTAAACTGATCAACATGGCTTTCATGTATAGGTACAAGTCAAGAAATTCATTTATTACTGCCGATGCTTGTTTCATTTTTTTTGAAAGCAGAGAGGGATTTATTTTGAATGTCATTCCAACTGTTGGTAAATAATTCACACATTCCAAGAGAGTTAATTAGAGGTAATTTTACTGTAATCTAATTGGTCATGTTTCAAAGATGTGGTTAATTTTTCTACAAATATAAGAAAATCAAACTTGTTTTTGGCCTTGTCTGAGATCTCTTTCTAGGCCTATGACAGACCACTCATAAAATCAAGATAACTATCAGGTAAGTGCCTCTCTGCTGGAGGGCTACTCCTGTTCTGAGCAATGCTTGGTAACACTGGATAACACTGGTGAAACTGATGCAGATGGGGCAACAAAACTGGGGCCATTGTTTGATTTGCCCAAGCTGGGTTTGTACAGAATAGGATGTATAAGAATAAGTTCCAAAATGTGGGCCAGTGTTGCTACAGATGCATGGGAAGGAGGCAAATACCAAATGATCAATATATTAATTCTGGGTAAAGGCAACTATATGTAAGATGAAATAGGTATGTACAAGGCTCCCAGTTGACCTTGAAAATGTGGAGGATCTGCTGCTTCAGCTGTATCTCTACAAATGTATGAGACCTGATAGGATCCATCCAAGAATCTTCAAGATCTATCAAATGTCATCAAAAAACCTCTCTCAATGCTTTTTGTGTGGTCTTGGGAATCCAGAGATGTCCCAGCTGACTGGAAACTGGCTAATGTCCTGGTTTTCAAAAAGAACAAGAAGGAGGACCCTGGAAACTACAGGGCCTGTGAGTTTCACTTCTGTGCTTGGCAAAGTTATGGGGGAGATTATTCTGTGAAGCATTGAAAAGCACCTGAAAGACAATGCAGTCACTGGTCACAGCTACCATGGCTTCATGAGAGCAAAAGTCCTGCTTGTCAAACCTGATTTCCTTTTGTGCCAAGGTGTCCCACGCAGTTATCAAGGGAAGCCTGTTGGTGGGATATTTTTGGATTTCAGCAAAGCTTTCAACACTGTGTCTCACAGAATCCTTCTGTGTTTATCCAGCACACAGCTGGATAAACACAACCTGTGGTGGGTGAGGAACCATCTCACAGGTCAGACACAAAGGAGGTGGTCACATCTCCAAGCCAGAAAGGTGTTCAAGCATTTGGACAATACTCTTGAGCACATGGGGTGACTGTTGGGGATCTTCTTATGCAGAACAGGAGCTGGACATGGTGATCCTTGTGGATCCCATCCAACTCAACATGTTCTGTGATTCTGTGATTAAGATGACCCATTGTCACTGACATAGTTTATGAAAAATCCTTTACTTAGGAATTTTCCTTTCCTGAGAGCTGAGAAGCCTCAGGAACAACTGTAAACAATTCTTATCTGCTGCTGTGGAATGCCACGGGAAAATCTCTGATTGGCCCCGTCGGACTGTTTCCAGTTGAGAGCCTATCACAATTCACTTGTTCGGCCCGTCTCGGGCTGAGAAGACTTCAGTTTACACATTCTTTTCTATTCTTAGGATAGCCTTGGTAGTAAAATCTATAGCTTTATTCTTTTAGTATAGTTTTTATATCTTATATATCATATAATAAGAAATCAAGCCTTCTGATGCATGGAGTCAACTGTCTCGTCTCTTCCCTCCTCCTGGGACCTCAGAAAATCCACTGAAACAACCCATAAATGCAGTAATTTTTGAATGGGGTTTTGCATAATAGTTATCAATGTCATATGCAATGTCATAATAAGTTACTGTGCTCTTAAGACATCTTACAGCCCACAACTGGAAAGGACATAAGTTTGGAAAAGGGTGCTACTCTCCTTGATATGAATGAATGTACTTAAATAATGTTTAATAGCAGTTTTCTTAATTTATCTGCATGTAGTCAGGTTTAATAATCTGATTCTTTGTTGTTTAGGCTTACTGATCTCCACCCTAATGTATTTGCTTTTGGAGACATACAAAAAGCTCAACTTTGCACTACTAAGGGACAGATAGAATCTTGGGAAATGTTAGATATTGGGATATCTTAGACAAAAAGCCTGGAGTCTTATATGCTGACTCTAGTTACACTGTTGATGCTGCATTAACTGGTGAAAATCTACTTTTGGATCTTTCAAGCTGTCTTCCTTGAAAAATTAAAAATATTACCTAAAATCTCAGTCGTCAGATTTTTTCAATATTATATTTTCATTTCTCTTTTCTGTTTGAGAATTTCTCTTTTTACTGCATGTCTTCCATCAATAGAACTGAGATACTGCATTCTTGTGTGTCAATCTGAAAAGAAGTCCTATGTGAGATAGTTTCTTTGTATTGATATTGCACGTTGAATATTTTACACTGTCACAAATGTCTTTTCTCTTTATAAGCATAATTTCTCTTGTTAAAAAATTTTAGCTATTCCTGGGATAACAGAAATATACACATTTTACTGTAAGTTTTTTCTGAGACAAATTGATGGGCATTGTTGAATTTCTTTCTTTTTATTGCCCATTAATTAAATGGATCTCTAGTAACTCAGGAAATTTTTTGTACTATGTAATGGATAGAAAACAAAAATATACTCTACCTGTTCAATGTAATGTGCAAGTTACACTCAGACATTTTCCTTCAGAACTTAAGAGAGTACACTCTGATGAGCAAGTGGAACTAAAATAATCCTTGTACTTGAATTTTTGGCTGCATGATTTTTTTTTTTCTATTTAAATAATTAGACTTTTCAAACAGTAATTCAAAATGAATAAGGTTTTTGATCCTGTCTCCTATAACATCCTCCTTGGCAATCTGGTGAAGTATGGGCTAAACAAATCAACAGTGATGTGAAATGCAAACTGACTGAGCTGCTGTGATCAGCAGAGTGAAATCCAGATGGAGGCCAATTGCTAATGGTGTACCTCAAGGATCAATACTGAATCAACACTTTTTAACATCTTCATTAATGACCTGGATGGTTGGGCATAGTGCATCCTCAGCAAATTTGCAGATGATACAAAACCTGGAGAAGTGACTGATTTACCAAATGGCTGCATTGCCATTTAGAGGGATTTTGACAGACTGGAGAAATGGGAGCTGCACGAGGTTTAATACAGGAAATGTACAGAAATAACCCCATGCAACAGTACAGGCTGAGAGCCAAATGGCTGCAGAACAACTTTGCAGAAGAGGACCAGGGCATGTGAGTGGACAAGAAGGTAAATATGAACCAGGAGCATGCCCTTGAGATAAAAAAAATCCAACAATAACCTGGGCTGTGTTAGGAAGAGCAGCAAGTCATTGCAGGCGATATCTCTTCTCTCCTCAGCACTGGGGAGATCCCATGTGTCCCACTGTGTCCAGTTCTGGGCTACCCACTGCAAGAAAGCCATGGACTTATTGAAGCAAGTCCAGTCCAGGGCACAAATATGGTTATTTGACTGAAGCATCTTTCACGTGAGAAGATGATGAGAGAACTGAGAACTCTCTGGATCCCAGCTGCATCCATCATCTGGAGAAGAAAGGGCTCAGGCAGTGATTTTATCAATGTGTATAAGTACCTTGTGAGGAAGTAAAGGAGATTGGAGTCATATGCCTCTCAGTGGTAGAATCCAGGTACAGGACAAGTGGCAATGAGCACAAACTAAAACCAGGAATTTACATTTGAATATAAGTAAATGAGGATGGCCAAACACCTGAAACTTTGCCAAGAGATTTTGTAGTTCCTGTCCTTGGAGGATTTCCAAACTTGACTGGATATAGCTCTCTGTTATCTGATATAGTTGTCAATGCTTTGAGCAGCACGAGGTGGACTAGACAACTGCCAGAAATCCCTACTAGCCTCACCAGTTACGTGTGTATCATCCTGAGTGATTTTCCATGTAGTGGGAAGTGAAACACAGGTGCTACTTGCTCTTTTCTCTTGATGCCTTGAATGCAGATGTCATTTTGTTGCATTTGTTCTCATTCCTCCATGTGGATAACTGAGGCAGTTTAATCTGGAATTAACAAAGGCATCTCACTAATTTGCTTGGAGTGGGCTATTTTTGTGGGTTTTTTTGGGGTGGGGGGGTAGGATGATTGTGTGTTTTTGTGTTTGGTTTGGGGTTTTTTATTTGCTTTATCTCTGAGAAGAGAGAATAGATGCTGTATTGACATATGCAATGGGAAAGTGCACTGATGTGGCACTTTACAACAAAAGACATTTCCCTTCATTTTTCTCTCAAAACTAACGTGCATTTTCCTTAGTAAGTTCTTCTATGAAGTATATTTACTTCTGTGGGATTCACTCTACAATTAAAACATTCAGTTGAGGCATTTGCATATGGCTTCACTTTTAGCCATCCACATCTGGGCCAAGATGATGATTGTAGGTCATCCTAAGACAGGCACTAACTGGCTAGTCATCTGAAGGGCTCCACAGACCACACCTGATGACAACTTTGACTGATTTTCATTGGTTCTGGTGGAACTTTAGGTACCCATAAACTTTTTCCTGATGCTAAATCCCAATAGTCTGACTGAAAAGCATTTCTTCTCATCACAGGTATGGAGTGGTTCAAATACAATGTTTTCTGCTTTCCTTTTCATAACCAATGCACAGAGTTAAGCAATGCATAACATTTTCTTTGGTTTTCAGTGAACCACTTATTGTCAGTTATAAGAAACTTTCACATTTTTTGACTTATAAACAAACCTCATATATGTTCTCTTTTTCTCATCGAGTCTTGCTTCAAGATTTTAAAATGCAGATGCCCCATTAAATTGGGACAGACCAGCTGTGTTAAACTTTCACAGATGAGGATGTGAGCTTGTTGACCATTAAAAATTCAGGTGCTCTTCCAAGTTCCATTCATCTTCATGGTTGGCTACTAAGTGAATGTGAGTATCCTTATGGACTGTGAATTTGTGTTCAGATCAAGTTTGGTTTTGAAATATTTATCTTGGAGAAGAAAATGTCATTTACTACTAGGGAAATGTAGTTGGATAAACTAAAACTTCTATATGGTTTTCTGTATTTAATGTCTTCTCTCTCCACAGAATATAGGTTTCTTCTAAAGGTAGTGACAGAAATTGGGGATTTCAAGCTCCTGTAAATCAGAAAATAAATTAGCAGAGTATGTACTTCAGACTTCTGGAAAACAGATTTTTGCTTATTAAGAGAATTAGGTTAGGTCTTGTGGGAAGGCAGTTCTAAAGGGAAAAAAATATCAGGTCTTTTATGGACAACTTCCTCTAAGCATGAGTATAGGCCTAGTCTATCCTGTACAAAGAAAAGCAAGATGATGATGTAAGGAAAAACTTGCCTAAGCAGGCAAGTCTCAAGGAAGATTCCATTCAGAAAGGTTATATATATTATATCTGTATATATATATATATATATACACATATATGTGTGTGTGTGTGTTTCTCTGTCTCTGTGTGTGTGTATGTGTGTGTATGTACCTATGTATTTATGTATGTATATGTGCAAATGTATTCATATATGAGATGCAAGTGAGAATGGGCTGTGAATGAAGAATAAAGAAACATTGTCATATATGAAAAATTCTGGAAAATCAAACACCAGCTGGAGACAAAACCAGCAAAGGAAATCAGGGGCCGCAATATTAGCATAAAGAACATAAGGGAAATGAGGGGTACTACTCGATGAGGCAGGTGTATTAGTCACAATCACAATAGTGGCTGAAATAGCAGATGTCCTTTAACCTGACTCTCCACCAGCCAGGATTCTTATCCTTTTATGTCCAGAGTCAGGGTTCAAGATAGTGAGGAATTACCAGAGGCGAAAGAAGAAAAAGTTAGAATCTCTTGAGAGAAATAATTTCCTTATTCTCTGTTTAGCCTAATTAATCATCCTGGAGAAGGAGAAAGGAAGCATACCTGTCAAAATGCATGTAAAGCTACATGAAGAGGATGCAGTCAATACACTTGAAGCCAGGGCTGCTATTCAAAGGACTTTGACAAGATTGCCGAATGTGGCAAACTGTAATCCCACTAAACTCTACAACGACAGAAGTCCCCCAAACAAGAGAGGCAACTTTAGACCCAGACAATTTTGGAATAGAACTCTGCCCTCTGAAATATACAAAAAATAAGTAAATCAACCAAATTTATACTTAATGGAATCATCCTTTAGTGGGTCTTCCATGGAAGTATAGAGCTGGGGTCAAAAATTAAAAGGGAGCAATTTAGTTTTGCATATCATCAAAACAGATTTTAATTGGAAAGTTTAAGATGCTACAAAGACTTATTAATTTATCTCTGTAGAATCTGAAGTCAATAATATTAGATAATTGTTTATTTATAGACAATAAATAAAAAGTTTTAATTGTTTATAGATACAAAATTTTTCTTCATCCAGACACTTCAAAAACTTAGGTAAAATATCATACCATATATATCAGAACACTGATATATAGTGGGCCTGAGAGGGCCTATCTAGTGAATTTCTAAAAGGAAAAAATGTTTTAAAGAACCTTTATATCAAGAATCTTCTTATCAAATAGGAAGTGTTGGATTTTTCTTGGTCCTTGAGAAACCATTTGTCAACAGTTTTGACCCAAAGTCAGTTTAATTTACAGCACGACTTCCCAAATGGTTACATTGGCAAAGTGAGGCAGTTAATTCTATGACAGGTACTGTAACAAGTGGTTTTGCAAGGATGAACTTCTCAAGATCTGAGTCAAGACTGAAGGCAGTTATGTTGAATTGCCTTGCTTAAGTGGGCTATCCTTTTACAACAGCCTGTCTCGGTGCAGTTTCTGTTGAACCTACATTTGTTTTTTAGGATTTCCTTTAAATGAATGCCCTGGGAATGGTATTCTCTCCCTAATGGACTCAGAAAGCCTTTCAGTTCAGATGGCTGTGTGTGAACACATGCATATAATAGAAATGAGCCCTATCCCAGCACATTTGGAAGCAATGGTTCCTTTGCTCAATATGGATTTAAGTGCTTTATAACACATAATTTCTGCACTGCTTTATACCCTCCACAGCAGAACAATAAATAGAGACATCTCTTCTAACTGGAGATAAAGACCAGACACAGAAGCTAATAGATCAACCTTAGGGTAGTAGTGTTTTACTCAATGATTCCTGTTCATGAGCTAGAATTCAGCTGTGACACCAATTTAAACTAAGATATTAGAGGACAGAAACAGTAGCTTCTTGTGAAATGGAAGTTTAATTTAATGGCAATACATTTAAATTAACTTTTCTCATTCAAGTACTAAACTCAATTTCAAGGATTCATTTCCTGGTGCTGAGCAATACTGGCTCTTTTATCTGTTGTACACAATATTTACTGATGCAAGATATTTGTTCTGATGGGTTTATATTCTCATAATATATCTTAAACCCCACTTATTTTCCAATAGATGAGAAATATCACTCTCAAGCATCATCCTCAGGAACAGACCCACTCTAGAGCTGATATCCTGAGTCTTCTATATGCTGTTTTGAAGTGAATGTTTCTAGTTTCAGAACCGTATCTTGCTACAGCATTAGCAGCTCAGAGTAATGAAAGGTATTATCTGGATTTCTTTATATTTCTTCTTCGACTTTGAGTATGAATCCAACATTGTTTTGTGGGTGGTTTTTTCCTCAATGAACCTAATTTTCTGTTTTCTCTAAAAGCATTTTATTACATAACACACCAAATATTATCTCATAGTGAATACATTTGCCATTTCTGACTGGAAATAGTTCCATTGATATGGTTGTGACCAGGTTGCTGAGGTCAGACTAGTCATTGAAGTGTCTGGAAATCAGCTGTGGAGAGATTCCATTACTGTTGCTTTACAGGCCTTTACACCAAAGTTGACTTGATGAGTTCTGCCCAGGGCAGTTTGTACCCTCAGGAAAAAGCTTGACCCTCTCCTTCAGTGGGTTGGACATACTTGGTTTGGGTGCCATATAAACTAGATTGAGAATGGTCCAATGGAATTGAATTAAAAAAGAAAGACCAAGTGGAGAGTTTTTGTTTACCCTTTAGAAAAGAAACAAGGAAAGACACGTGATGTGTCTTCAAACATGTAAAACAGAACTTCATAGATGGAGAAAATAGTTAATTATCCATGGCTACAGTTCTTAGAATATTGTATAGTATACTCTAACTGCAGAAAGAATGATTAAGGTTGCACATTATGGAAAACCTTTAAACTGACAGAAGAGGATGCGCATATTTTTCTGTGGGGACTAAAGAAAAAAAATTCCACCTCTGAATTTTTCAAGCAACAAGTACAGACAATCTAACAGTGAAATTTTAGATTTTGAAGAAGGAGGGATTTGGTAGAGACTTGGATTAATTAATTTTTTCCCTCTATTCCTTAATGATTCTATGAGAATTGTGACACCACAGTGGGGATTATTGTCACACTTAAGACAGGAATGCTGTGTCAACTCAACATATTAACCTTAAAAATACTTGTATTTCAATCCAAAAACTTTGTTGTTTGATCATTGATTATCACTGATTCATTGATTGTATATTATTCCAAAAATAGAATTTATTTGCATATCACCTGAATTGGTATGCAGTTATACATAAATATAAAAGACATGACAGGTTATATAAACATGATTATAATGTTATGATATATAAGCATGATGATATAATTACACAACCCATTCTCAGACCTTCTCCATTGTGTTCCATGTGTTTCTTTTTCTCTTTATTAATAATGCTTTATTTGGGTCATTGCTGAAATTTCAGAATGAAAATTTATTTACTCATGAAACTTCGAAAGAAACAAAGAGTTGTGATGTTTTTCCACTTTTCAACTAGGATGGAACATCATGATGTATAAATAATACTTTACATAATTTATATGAAAAAACTTTCTGCACTTCTAAAATATTACAATTCTATGCTTAATTGCTGTAAGGCTCAACAGTATTGCCAAAAGTAAAATTTGAAAATGGAAGAAAAATGATCAGTAAGATCCTATATAAACTAAACAATGTTAATTATTATAGTCTTGTAACACAAAACTAGTAATTCCTTATATTTTACACATCTTCTGGGAAAAAAAGCAACTTGGCACACAAAAAATGTGAAGTACTTTATCACTTTTCTCCCTGCTGGATTTGTGGTTTGTTAATATCAGAAATACCTGTACATTTTCTTAGAGACCTCAAAACACTTTGTCAATGGTGACAACTAAACTCAGGATTGTTTGTGTCAGGATGATAAGTTTACTCTTTATCTTTCAGAAATTATACTTTGTCTACTGCAGCTCTTACATAAAATATTCAAACATTTTGTTTGCTCTAGTTTAATAATAGTTTTGTTCAATAACAGGTGTGGTCAATAGTTGGGAAAAGAGTGTTTTCCTTTTCCAAATGTTTTCCCACACTTAGCCACATCAAAAATCCTAAAGCAACTTTGTTTTTCAAGATAACAATTTATACACAAATACTGCTTTCTGTCTAGGGTACTACAGGGACAACTTCAGTTCAGAACAAAATAGAATATTTCCTCCCTCTATTGGGTATAGACCACTTTAAGAGGTAACATTGCTTCATATATCTCCCTCCCTAGTGTAAGAGAGAAGGAGTATGATTCAGAGGAGTCTTTTTCTGGGTATAACAAAAATTGTTCCTACAAAATTTTCCAAAATATTTGATGTTTTGAGCCAATGTACAAAATTCTGTTCTGTGAGAACAATTGCCCAACTCTTTGTATTAACACTGCATTGAAGACAACTATTTTCAGCAAGTGTGACTATCATTCTCCTGCTTGATTTTAATAATTGAAGGTTTTGTTTGGTTAGTTAGATTTTTTTGTTTGTTTGGGGTTTTTGTTTGTTTTGTTTGGGTTTTTTTATTTTGTTTTGTTTTGTTTCATTTTGGGTCTTTTAATGGTTGAACTTGGGACTTTGTTGTTGTTGGTTTTTGTATATGTCAGTTTCAGCCTCCACTTCTTTAATTTAATCTACCTGGATTTGGAGGCAATAGCTACAAAAAATCTCAGTCTGTTTTAGCATACAAAACACACCTCGTTAGCAACAAAGACTGGTGTGAATATTTACTTTGAGGCCATGTTGGCTTTGCACTCACTTCAAAGCAGAGTTCAAAGCCCTGATCCTAATAAAAGCACTAATGACGAGATTGCAGAAGCATTCAATGCACTCAGCAAAGGCCAGGTTTTAACATGTTCTATTCCCATTTTGGTGACAGATAAGTGCTTAAATTCTCAGAGAGCTCTCTGCATTAGCTAGTGAGTTGTTGAAAATCTGGAGATTAATGCCATTGGATGCTAAACAATTCTGAGTGTCTGCCATTCATTATCAGATATGTCTGGGAGCTAATGCCTTGTGAAAATGGAGTGCCTTCTTAAATTTTACCAGGTGAACTCTAAAGTCCTTCTGGTCTCTATTATTTCTATGGGCTAAGGAAATTTAATCTTGAAATTAAAATTTTCTCTATATAGATTAGTATCTGCTTGCCTTCATGATTTTTTTTATAATCGATGAAATTTTAACAATTCTTCTATTTTACAAAAAAAGATTTTCTGTTTTGCAGATGTAAATTATTAAAAGTGTAATCCTTTCTGCTATGGATTGTCTATAGCACTGTTTTATATAGAATATTTTCCCTCCTCAATATAATCCAAATGTTTTTCACTTTAATCTTAGTATACCAGTGATTATTTAAGTGAGGCCTGATTCGACCATCATTGTACACATATGATGTAATGAACATTCACTCTTTTCTCTTGAAATTGTCATATAAATGTTCCAGTAGAAATTAATCAGTGCCCCTTCCTCCACAATTCTGCTCCAGAAAACTTGTTCTGGAGGTGGAAATTAGCTTCAGAAAATCCTACCAAAATATAAGTGGCAAGATATCTACTATCTTTATATATTTTTCTTTGTTTAATTTTATACTTTTCACATAAGAGACAGCTGAGTTCCAAGTTTTTGATTGTCATAATTGACTGCCAGCATTTATACCAGCTCTAACATGGGTGAGTGGACCAAACCTTTTATTGTAAGTGAGATAAGAAGAGTCAGAACAATCTAAAAATGAAAGGACAGGGAGGGCAACCCAGGTAACCATTATGTGCTCAACAGGCATGCACAGACAATCCAGGTAACTTGGCTTTAGCCAGGCACTTCAGTTTGTCTGTGTATGTTTTTCTTGAGCAAGCATAGCTCTGGCAGGAGCCCACCAGGGCACTGGCAGACCTGAACTGGGTCTTTGTGCATCTAGACTTCTTGTGTAGTGAAAAGCATAAACCTTTGGGTCCTGCCAGAAAGACTCCACAGCCATAGACAAGAATCACTGAAAAAAAAATTTACCTGTATTCCAGTTGTAACATATATTTCTAGGAACCCTTTCCTTTGGCTTGTTTTGTTGCTGAGTGGAACACTAAATTAATCTGATCTAGGGATATAAAAGCATTGATATGGTTGCTCAGTGTTCAAAATCATATCCTGTAGCTGTGGATCAGAGCCCAAGGGCAGGAGGCCAAATGATTTGCAAGATTGTGGGTCTCATTATTTTTCCAGGTCTTGGCTAAGACCTAGGCAAATAAAAGCCACATTTTTGAAGTACCTCAAAATTGTTGGTCAAAGAAGATCAAGCACTTTAGCCTGTTGCCAGATGATAGTAGTAATAGCACAAATGTGTTATTGAAAAATCAGTGCTGATATAGGACAGAGCCTACATACAAGTGCTACAGTGGACAGGGAAAACCTCTCAGACAATACCCCACCTAATACCCCAATAAATCTTGTGAGTCAGAATTAAATATAAATCAAGTGTCAGGTTTTTCAGATGTGAATTTGAAGGTGCTGCCCATAAAACCCCTTTCAGGGTTACCTCTATAGACAAGTTCTTTGACATTGTTGGGATGACTTGATGAAATTAAATTTGTCCAGATGGTTTTTTACAGCACATGGGGAAGTCTAGATGCTTCTGGTATCTGTGAGAAAAACACAGATAGTTTTGTGTGTAATATGGATTGAAGCTGTGAATTTAAATAATCTTTCAAATGAGGGGTTTCTCCTTGACAATATCCGATAAAAAAACATTTTCAGGGCTGAAAAGCTCCTACACTAAAATCTTTCTGGATCTGTGGAGATAGGCTTAAATTCTGCCTTGGTTTTTGATATCAGAAAAAGGCTTTTGCAAGGATATAACAACATAGCAAGCTGAGTATATGCCTACTTGTGCTGATCTGTTAAATAGGATTTTCAGTTTATGTTGATAGAAACAAATCTCAGTCTCTTTGGTTTTGTACAAAATACTTTTTTCTGTAAATAAAATAGCTATCTGATACTTTATTTAACAAGACCCAAACTGTTTGACTTTCCTCTTCCCTGTTGTCTTAACGAGTTACCACAGTAGTACCTGGGAAGAATTTCAGTTAGTGCTAAATTATGTTAGACTAACATAGAACAGAATAGTTCCAGTTGGAAAGGACCTACAGATCATCTAGGGGTTGACCAATTCAGAGCTGTCCAAAAATTAAAGCATGTTATTGAGGGCATTGTTCAAATATTTCTTAAACACTGTCAGGCTTGGAATACCAATGGCCTCTCAAGGAAGACAATAATGTGTGTGAAAGAGTGTAAAAGTCAGGAGTAGCAAATGTTTATGCACATAGCCTAAATTCTTTTCATGAGCATGGGTAAGGATTCAAAAGTGAATTAGTGTGCTTAAGTATTTCATTAGTTAGAATTCTGTGATGAAAAATTACTGAAAAATCAAGTTCTAGAAGAGCAGGAGAACTAAAAACCTTTGTAATCACATTAAAGAAAACCACAGTAATCTACAGATGTTGATTAGCTCCCTTAATGATGAAAATTCTCCTTAGAAAATATTTGTTCCTCATGATGACAAAAAGTTGTATCTTTCTAGCTATTTGATAATTATTGCTTACATGGTTTGTAAGGAGCTGCTTTCCCTAATCACTCTGAAAAGAACTTTGGGTTGATGAAATTAGAATCTAAAAGAAAAGGTGACATTTATTGTGCAGTCTTAAATAGAATTCTAGGTACAGGATCTTACTGGGCAAAATATAAAAACCAGCTATCAAAGTCAAAACATATGTTTAAAAGCGCATTATTGAACATAGAGTAAGATAAAATATTTTCTGATAATAATACAGTATCTACTTGTAAACTATTTACAATATGGAAATGTTTTTGAGAAAGAAACCTCTAATGCCATGCAGTACAATCAAGTACCTCAGATTATTTGAAGAAATTGTCTTCCCTTAAGAAATACATACTGAGCAAATGTAAAGTCTGTATAAAACATAACAACACCTGAAGAGAATTAAGTGCAAACATAGGTTTCATCTTTTACTGGGTTAACCATAAGCCTGTTGAGATATTTTTTAGGCTCTTTCTAAGGATATGGAATCACAAGAAGAAAAATGTTCTGAAGTCTAACAAGGATCATAAACTCCTCATTCAACAGTTTCTAGACTGCAGAGCATGTACTAGACTAAGTGTCTGCCCTAATGATGATCGTTAAAATTTCTAAGGGGATGTGCTGAGTGCTTTTGAGAATCTGAGGGTCTGAAAATCGCTTGACTGATTATAAATTTTTCATGATGAGAAGATTTTTGGGAAATGCTTTTAATTTGGAATAACTCACACTGGTAAGGCAGAAGGGAAAGGTGATGATTCCAAGAATAATTTGACTTTAAGGAAAACCCCTAGACTTCTGGGGTGTGAGGAATAATACTGTAAATTTCAGTTTCCAAAAACGTTTATGAAATAGATACATTTTTGAAATAGATACACCAAAAGGATGAATACCTGAATATTTCTGTCTCTCTTCTGAAAAGAAATTGTATGTAGCTTTAATTTTTTGGACTGAGTATAATGATACTCAGAAGAGGGTGTGGGGAAACCTTACAGAAGTCTGCAACCTCCTTATGAGGGTAAGTGGAGGGGCAGCACTGATGTCTTCTCTCTGGTGACCAGGGACAGGATCGAAGGCAAGAGGCTGAGTCAGGGGAAATGAAGGTTAGGTGTAAAGAAAAGGTTCCTCACCTTCCTGGACAGTCTGTTCCTAGTAGCTGGAACAGGCTCTCCAGGAAGAGCTCACATCCCAAGGCTACCAGAGTTCAGGATGTTTCTCAACAATGCTCTCTGGGACATGGTGTGACTCTTGGGGTATCCTGAGCAGGGGCAGGAGTTGGACTTTGATGATCCTTGTGGGTCCCTTTCAACTCAGCAAATTTTGATATTATATGATGTATTTTGTGCTATGGTAGTATGTGATATATAATATAGTGATATATTATATTATGGTATATTATAATATATATTATATTTGTTGTATGAGCCTATAATTCCCTACCTATATCAAGCAGAATTGCACTCTGGACCTGTAATGCCAATGGACTATTTCCATGGATCCCAGTGGAACTTTTATTCAGGCCTTTATTTCTTGTAGATTCAATATTGATTTCTTGACTTTGATATTGATTTCATGACTTGATTTCTTAAACGGGAGTACATCTGTCACTATGTATGTAATTCCTGCTGAAGTGTGGCTGTACCAAATGAGAACTGAACTTTTCCTAAATTTAGTTTCTACACTTGTTTGCTCTCTTTTGTTCCTCCTTAGCAAAACTAAACTTACTCCATCTCAACTTTGCTTCAGTCAGTAAAGCTGCTCTTTTTTCTTATCTTTTCTTATAGTGAGATGTAACTTATCCCTCAGCTAAATTGTTTAATGCAGATCATTCCTCCCTTTGAAATAGCAGGAGGTTTGCTGCTATTTCCCAGGCTCCCTCTTCCACTCTGTACCTGTCAAAGGATGGCCTTAAAGTTAATGAATCCAAGACTTTGAATTCAGGAGGAGTCAAAATGTTGCTGACGGTAGCTTTTTGTCTTAATTCCAAACAGTGTTGGAAAATAGTCTTGTATTATCAGGTGTAATTTAGATTGATTTACAACGTGAGCAGGTCACATCTATGTTTCAGCAATCAAGAGCAGTGAATCCCCAGTGAGCCTTTGCTGGCTATATGCAGGGTAGGATTAGAGTTAATTTTTTTTTCTTTTCCAATAAGTACACAAAAAGCGGAAGAGTTATATACTACAGCAAATACAGGTTTCAGATAACACCATTAAGCCATGGAAGATAATCTACTTTCCTCCATGTTTGTGGACTGAATCAGAAGAGAAGTTCCCATCAAGAAATGAGATTTATAGGATGAATATTTTCAGCCTGAAAATAACTGGTATGTAGATCCTGACACTGAGCTCATGGTGGGCTCCAGGTGGGCACAGTGTGATAAGACAGACTTTGTAGCACCCAGAGAATTCTCCATTTAATCCGAGGTCAGACACTACTCAGCTGCTCACATGTGTGCAGATGGGTTAAGTTTCCACAAAAAGTCTTCAACTCAGTGAATGATCCAGATATTAGTAATCTTAGGACTTTATGATATATCCTAACTTCGGTCCAGTTCAAGAAGTGTGAACAGGAAAAAAATAGAGAATTAATTAGGTGCTATTGATTGCATTTCATATGATATCATGTAATAATAAAAATTAATTGCCATTACCTACAGAAGTACCTAGAAACATCTTTATATTGAACTCATGCTACTTCTTAAAATACAGTAATGAAATTTAAGTTCTTATTTTTTGGCTCATTATTACTGGCTTATATACATCTGAGTGAAGCCATCCTAGTTTTCTCGTAATCTTGGTGCATAGTTGGCATATTACAACATATTACAGATCTAGCTCTATCAAACATGAACCTGAAATGCAATTTATTTTGCTAACCAAAGGCACTTATATTTTAACACTTTTTATGCAGTTTTCTTACATTCCAGTATTTGAAAGGAAAAAAAACTCCAACATACTGTGTTGCTGATTTTTTTTGAATCTCAGTTCTGGCCTCAGTTGATGTCCATTTTTATATAGCCACTTCCATTTTTCCACTTAACATTTTCTGACCTTTTTCCTTAATTTTTATTTTATATCTATCTATTCATCTCTCTCTCTCTCTCTCTCTCTCTCTCTAGCTATTATCTAGCTGTCTATCTAATCTATCTCTGTGTATGTGTGTATGTATACACATCCACATTGTTGCAGACTAACTTCCAGAATAAAGTCTCATGGGCTGCAATGTCCTTAACTCAGATGCTCAAAAAACAGAGAGGGAGGCATTTGCTCATTGCATAAAGCAGTCACAGTGATAGTCTTAATTTATAGAAGCAGTGGTTATCCACCTTTTACCTCCTTATTTATACTTTTTAAAAGCCTGAGTAGATATTACTACAAGATATCATGGTGCCCATAGTCCAGGACTCATCATGCTGTGATTGTTCTATGAGAAAATCCCTATTGAGCATGGGGAAAGATTGGGACAAGGCTCAATTTGCCACTGAAAATAATTAATAGTGAATAGCAATTATCTATCTGAAGGTGGAACAGGATCATCTGTGTGTGCATCAGCAAAGCTTAGTTTTTCTAATTCCAGAAAAAAAAAATTAAAAATGCAAGCTATACTTCTTTAGCAGCTTTGTGTAGTTTTCACTGGTTTGTGTCCTGAGTTCCATATGGAATATTTTCCCTATAGAAAAGTATGGAAGTCTTTAAGTACCAAACTAGCTCAGCAGGATCCATAGAATTGGGATTATACCACGGGTCTTTGTTTTAAACATAAACAGCAGGAGAACTACCCTTTGGTAAAAGGCTTAGAGATTGATTGATGAAATAGGCTATACAATAACTGAGATAGTATTATTGTAAAATGGTAAGTTCTTCTCTGATCTAAATTGTAAGCTGTCTTTATTTTATTTTTGTTTTAGTTGACTCATGTCACAGCAGGGGCTCAGAAATTAATGTCAAATTCATACTCTGATTGAAATATACTTCATAAATCAGGCCTTTTCTTGCCACTCTGTTATAATATGTGGCTTTTGAAATTTCAAAAATGGATTGACCTATTTTTATGTTCATTTTACGTTGTAAAACTATTTTTCAAACATGTTATTAGGCTTTAAGTGTTCTTGGATGTGGTCTGACTGTATAAATTCCATACTTTTTATACACGCTCCTTATATAGTTTTGCTCTGTGTAGAAATTTTGGTATTTGTGGTTACAGTTCCCTCCTCTTCCACACATTTGCTGAAAATTTTGAGGAAAAAGCTATTTTCTGTAGTTCACACAGAGACTGACATTTAGTTCATTATTCTGCAAAAAATATTCAGTGATCCCAGAGTATTTCTATGCACTATGGAAGTGCTGTCAATAATTTTTTTTCTTTATTAAATTCAGATCTTAGGAGTGTGCTGAAATTACTGTTAACATCTTCCCTCACATGGTTGAATGAAACCATGGCATCTGTATGCAGGGATTTATAAGTACTGCATTCATTTCAGACTTGGTCCCCAAAAGGAGAGGTTTCTATAAACCTATAGCTCAGGGCTGTGTCTGTAGAATTGGGACATTTTTGCCCTACTTTTTAGTGGTAGTAGTGACCCTGCTGAAGCCTCATCACATTTTAAGCCCCAGATAAAAAAAACCTGGACCTTGAATGAACACTATAATATATGAATTTTTTTGATCCTGCAAATATTTTGTTTGATCTTTCCTCCACTAATATTGGAGAGGTATTATTCTCAGTCACTCAAGTTCCAAAAAATACATAAGGGTTTGCATTAATCTGTTGCTTGTGATTTTTCACAATTTTCCTTAGCTTGAGTAGACATTGTCTGATAAAACATGTATGCCTATGTTATTGCATTCTGGTCTCTGAGGTTACTGTGGATTGCCCAGACAGGAGCACTTCCTTCTGCTGTGAGGAGAGGCTGAGGTAGGATTGTTTAACCTGGAGAAGAGAAGGCATGAGAGCATATCAATACCTAAAGGGAGGATGAAAAGAGGATGGAGCCAGGCTCTTTTCAGTAATGCTCAGTGAAAAGCAGTGGCATGAACTGAAACAGGCAAGTCTCCATCTGAACTCAGGTAAGCACATTTTCACTGCGAGGGAGACCAAGCACTGGCACGGGTTGTCTGAAGAGGCTGCAGTCTCCATTCTTGGAGAAGTTTTATATATAACTATATAGAATAAAAATTTAATTGTGGCATGAGAATCTTTTCATTTAAATAAGATGTCTGAACATTTTGACCAAACGGTACCATTTTGAAAACTAATTTTTTTTTCCATTGCTGTATCAGCTGATCAAAACCACCCTTTTTTTCCATTTGACTAATATGTCTATTGGATTTGCATGGCAAGGTCTTGCAGCAGAGGGGCCTACAGGGGTGGCTTCCATGAAAGCTGCCAGAGGCTTCTCCCATGTCCGAGAAAGCCAACATCAGCCAGCTCCAAGACAGCCCTGCTGCTCTCCAAGGCCGCGCCAATCAGGAATGGTGGAAACAGTGACAAACCTGGCATAACAGATTTAGGAAGGGGTGAAAAACCCTCCTCAATTGCAGGCTGAGAGCAGAGTGATGATATGGGAAACACTTCTGCAGACCAAGATCATTGAGGAAGAAGGGGGGTGATCTGTTCCAGGCACCAGAGCAGGGATTTCCATGTAGTCTGTCACCCCCCAGTCCATGAAGTCCAGATAGAGCAGATAACCACTGGCAGACCCTGCAGGACTCCATGCCAGAGCAGGTGGATGACTGAAGGTGGCAGTGACCCTGTGAGAAGCCCATGCTGGAGCAGGTTCCTGGCAGGACCTGTGGTCCCCTGGAGAGGGGACCCCATTCTGGAGCAGGTTTGCTGGCAGCACGTGTGACACGATGGGTGACCCACAAGGAGCCACAAGGAACCACACAAGGAGCAGCTCATGAAAACTGCAGCCCATGAGAGTGATTCAAGTAGGAGAAGTTCATGGAGGATTATTTTTCTTGGAAGGGACCCCATGCTGGAGGAGAGCTCTCCCTCTGGAGAGGAAGGAGCAGCAGAGATAATGTGATGAACACCTTCAATACCTCTGGGCCCCTGTGGGGGAGGAGGCAGAACAAAATTGGGAGTGATATTAAAACACAGAAAAGAGGGAGGGGTGAGAAGAAGTTGTTCTGAAAATTTGGTTTTATTTGTCTTTATCCTACTCTGATTGGTTTGGTAATAAATTAAATTTCTGTTCCCCAAGAGGATTTTATTTTGCCTGTGGCAGGAAATGGTGAGTGATCTCTCCTTATCCTTGATCCCTGGGCCTTTCACTCTCTCCCCTGTCCAGCTTAGGAGGGAAGTGATAGAGCAGCTTTGGTGGGCACTTGACATCCAGCCAGGGTCAACACATCACAGGTTCACACAATGCTTCAAGAAATTGTTTCAGAAGAACTTGTGGATGTGCAACAAATTACTAAGAAACCAGCTAGAGGGCAGGTCTTATATTTACTCTTGAGAACTCAATTCTAATGGAAAATCACCTCTCCTGTGACATTGGAAATCTTTGTTTTGTGAATGTAGATGATGTCACAGTAAGAGCTGATATAGATATGCTTCATTAATAAAAAGTTATACTTTCATGTCAGTGCCCTTAGTAATAACATCAAGGTAAACTAATAAACTGAATAAAATATATTTTATAGTATCTGTCTGCAATTTCCATAAGGAATTTCCAAAAGTGGAATTTGGTATTTTGAATCTCTCTTTCATGGAGGACTTTTTTTTTCCCCCTACAGGCTGTATTATATGTTAAACATATAGTTTAACATATAAACATAGTACTTGAACATAATGTATTATTTTTTTAAGAGAGCTTAGGTTTAATGTCTGTTGACAAGGATTTAATGGCTGTTCTGCATCAAGGCAATTTTAGAGAGCCTTTATCCATCAAAATTTGTACTTATTAGTTACCTGATGACTTGTGAAAAAATATACTCTTGCTGTCTCCTAGAGCCCTGGCAAGTCTCCCTCTGAATTGTCCAATCTCCATCTGAGATGTCCAATCATTTACTCTGCCAGGTCTCACTTTTAATTATAGAACCCCGACATTTTCAGCTGTTTCAACTGGTTGTGTGCTCTGTCTTCAATCCCTTTGTAGAAATTTCAACCTAGGCAGAAGTTCATCTCTTCAGGCAGTAACTAAGAAACACAAAGATTATTTAAGGGTTTTGTAATCACTTTTTATTTTGGCCAGTACAAGAAATTTTCAGATATAGAAAAAATTAATTTAAAAAATATTTCAATTTTCTTATTTCCATACCCTTCTTAGCATGCTTTGATCTTCACAATCCCTAGTACAGTCCAGGGGTTTTCCACCTTTTCTCAAAATTTTTAAAATCTTGGTGCAAATATTTGTATATTTATATCTTTCCACTCTCTTTTCTAAGTTTCTTGTATGTCTATTTAGAAGCTTCTCACTTATTGTTTTCAGCTACTTAATTTAAGGTTTCATTGCTCAGCTGTGTTGTGTAATCACTGTCCCACACCAGATGATGTGGGACAGCTCAGTTACCTCCTTTATAGACTTGAAAAAGTATAAAGCAAATTATTTACCTAAGGGAGCTTCAACTGATTGAAAGATCATAAAAATTTAGTGATTTTTCCCACTGTTAATTATTCTCAAGGTGTAAGAATTGTTCTCCCATAGAGAACAAATGGGTAGAGAAGACAACCATATACTATATTTAAAATTAAAGGTACAACCTAAAAAAAATGTTGGTTGATTTGCAAACACAGTTCAGTGTGTAAGTAATATGACGTTGTTGCTGTTTTTTTGTTTCTTTTTGTAACAGAAGAGTTGGATATCTGGTAACATTTTCACTGAGGAAATTTTTTTCATTCAAGATGGTCCTTGGAGAACAAATACCTTGTTTACACTGTGATGTTTTGTGCAATTTAGATATCTGTCCTGGTTTAGGGCAAATTTGGGTGGAAACTTCTGACTGAGGTTCTTCTAGAAATCAAATTCAAATGCCCCCCCCCCCCCACTGGTTTAAGAAAGATTTTTTTGGAGAAAAGTGGAAAAAACTGTTTATTTAACAAGGAAAATACCTAAAAACATGGGAAAAAAATTAAACAATAAAAACTTCTCACTGTTCTGAAGAGATGGCAGATTCAGAAAGTATTTGTCAATGGGTATAGCTTGGCTCATTCAGTCTCTTATCTTATTCTTGAAAGAGAACTGAAAATTTTGTAGGTCTCATTCCTGTTTGGTTATCAATGTAATTTTTGAAAAGAAACTGTTGGACCTACCCCATATTACTTAATCTAATTCTTCTTTGAACTCATATTTTTGCTCTCCATTCTTTTCTGTAGAGATTAACAACATTGTAAAAAAAAGATTCCATCTTTTTTATTCCCCTTCTAGTTTTGCTATATGCTGACTAGTGGGTAATAGTAGATACGTGCCAACAAATAGACTCTAATAGTGCATTCCTTTATTTATATGTAATTATTTGTTCAAATTAAATACCTAGCCTGCTAAATACATGTCAAACCCCTATTTATGGCTCTATTTGCTTTGTCTCCTTTTATGTTATATTTACTGCTTTATCTTTTTGTCTTCCTGATAAAACTGTTTACTGAATTCAGGATGTGGATAAACCATGTGATACTGTGGATAAACTGTACAGTGATACTGTAATATTTCCTGCCTTATTTTCAATGGCTATTCTAAAAAATGTTAGTTTCTTATTTGTGTTTTAGCCACTGCCTAGCTCCCATCTGTGGCTTGCAGAGAAGATATTTTCTCTATGATTCTTTACTAATACTTCCAGAGTTCTAAGCAGTTTCATATCTCTCAGTTTTGAAAGAGTTTTATCATCAGCGATTATGCTTCCGGTAAGCAGTTCTAAAAATCTCTTTCCTAAGAGTTAGTTGTTAATTTATTCACTGCTATTGTGATTGAATAGTCAGATTTATTTTTTGTCTGCATCATTTTCTATTTAGAGATGTGGAATATGCATTCACATCATCAGCAAACTTTGTTATTTCTCTTTTGAGCCCTTCTCAAAGATCACTCACTCCACAGACTGTACCCAGACTGTGTCCCCCTTTGGGCACACCTCTCATTGGTCTAGTTTCAAAGCACAATTTTCCTTTTTTCCCCCAGTGCCATGAAATCAAAAGGACTTTATTATCTTGCCATGGTTTAATTTCTTATGAGCTTCTAGTGAAACAAATTGTTGAAAGATCTTTGAAACCCGAGTACATTTCATAGATCATAACATCTTCATACACCTATTCTCAGAGTAAAAATATATGAGGCAAGAATTTTATTTTCTTAAGGAAATATTTCCCAGAGTCCTTTGTTTATACACATATCTCCTCATTTTATTCTTTAGACATTGATCTGTCTGGTATAAGGGTCAGCCTTTCTGGGCTATCTTTCTTTGATATCTCCTAGAAGATTTTTATGATATTGTGTCCCATTTGCTAACTCTTGGTATGGAGAATGACTTAAATAATAAGCTGTACACTGCAGCAATTTCACATCTGAGTTCTTTTAGAGCTCTTGAGTGAATACCATCTGCTCCTGGCAGTTTGTCACTATTGAGCTTGTTCTAAATCCTCTTACAGTGGTGAAACAGTTGGAGACAATTCCTCAGTCTCCCCTTTTGTAAAAAATGACTCAGTTGGAAACCTCGGCTCCAGCTTTCATGAGTCCTTGCCTTCCTTAAACCCTTCCTTTATTTTATTGTTGGCAATTAAGATTCAGTGGTTATGTCTGGACTGGCAAGGAGTTCAGACCAATCTGTGTTGTGGTGCAACTGTAGCCGAGGCCCTGCTACTCCACTACCCATGTTTTTGTAAAGAAAAAAATATATATTTGTAGGTCTAATTCTAATCTAGTCCCATGGACTGAACAACCACCTGGCATGTAATAGGTGCACTCCCCTTCCAGATTACTTTCTTTTGAAAGTAATCTAGTTCATGAATTCCAAGATTGCAGTCAACCTGGAGCAAGAGACGACGGAAAATGTTCATGTTCATGAAGATTCCTCCATGGGTATCAAACAGAGAAAGTTACTGCTGGAGATCAATTGAAAAAGGAGACAGAGTGATGGTGAGGGAGGAAGAGATAACTCTCCTAAGTGGATGTCTAGAGAAGAAAGTGGTGGAGGGCTCCCAAGGCAAATATATTCCCTTCCTCCAGTGCAGCAAGGTCTTCCAATAATTCTTTGGCCATGGTAACCATAGGGATTTTGTCCCCATTAGTTTTTGGGTGGGTTTTTTTTGGTTTTTTTGGGGGGAAAGAGTGGGGAGTGTTGTGGAGTTTTTGTCAGTTTGGTTGGGTTTGGTTTTTTGTTAGTTTGTTTGCTTGTTTTAGTTTTGTTTAAATTTTGGGGAGGGGAGGTTTTTTTGGGGGTGGAGAGGGGCTGTTTATAGTGTTGTCAACACTGATTAGAGCACATTTTATTAGGGACAGTTACATGATGATTGGGTTTTAAATTTTTTATATGTGTTTTATTGGGTAAAGTAAAATAAATGTAATCCCTACGGCAAAATATAAAATCCAAGGGCAGAAAAGAGAAGAAAGGAGTGATTCTTATGTGAGTGCCCTGAGAACTAGCTGTAGGAATAATATTGGGATTTAAGAGTTAAAGGCCATAACAATGACAACATGAGCTCCATGGGGAAAAGTTCTGCCCAGAAGCTCTGGAAAACAGTACCACAACAGCTTGACTGGAAGAGCAAAGGGATGGATGCAGGGGAAAGTCAAGCTACTGAGCTGAAGCAGAAGGCCATGAGCAGTACAAAGGCACTGTGCCCACTGAGAGCAGGAACTGCACAGAGAAGCTGCACTCTTGATCCAAACTGCAGCCTACCAGTGCGTGTCCAGCATCTCTGCCTGGGGGCAAGATCCTGGCTGTGTTGATGCTGAAAATGAATTGCAAGAAAAAAAAAGAATTGAAACAAGATACTGTAATTTTTTTACCTTGATATATAAAGACAGCAAGATAGCTGTATATTTATTTTGTCCACTTAGGAACTATTTGTTTTTAGGGTTATCTTTCTACTCATCATTTTTGTTTTAGTTTTCTAAAGAATAATTTTGCTTTGTGCTATTTTGAATGCAAAATAATTTGTATAATTTTATTTCTGAAATCTATTTACTTCTATTTTTATCAGTCATACTTTTGTATTAAATATTTTGTCTTTTCATGCCATATTTTAATTCTATTTTCATTAAGTTTTTGTCTACCTAATTGTTTTCTTTTAGAAGTTTAAGATGCATTGCTGTCCCAGGTTTCTCTCCTTTATAAGAAAGTTGAATTGGAATGCATATAGTATGAGGCAGCATATGGTGTAGTAGTGAACTGTAGTCAGAAACACATACAGAGAGGTACAATTAATTTCCAACTCCCGTTTGAAAGTCAGTGATAGCTAGGAGCTTCCAGCCCTCCCTCTGCCCATTCCCCTCCATGCCTGCCCCAGCTTTGGGGATCACCTACCTTGTCTTTAAGAAGCATGACACACAAGTTGTGGAGCGTATTAAAGCTCTTCCTTTTTTTTAATCATTGGGTATGAAACAGTGTACACTTGAAAACCTGCTCAGAGGGAACAGGTTTTTAAAATTTTAATTATATTTCTATGATTTTTGAAACGAAAACTAACTCATGAGAATCCAAATAAAAAAGCCATTTCATACTTGAAAGGTTCCAAAATGTGGTGCTCTCTGTTTCTGAGCTCATAAACCAGTTTTGGGTATTGCATATCTGACATATTCATCTTTCTTGGTGTCTCCCTCGGGTGTTCTGACATTAGAGAACACAGTTCTTGGTACACTGCTCACCAGCTGGAATTACTTACTGCTAATGGAGACACCAAGGAGGTACAGTGATGTTCTTGAAATAATTTTGGTGAAAAGACAATAAATCAGTATGACTTTTATTTCTTTGGAAGAGTGATAGGAAACAAAATATAAATAATGGATTTTTCTCTGCTTGATCTAATTTCTGTATCATACATTCATGTCTGCCTTACTTGTCTTCTATTTCAGACTGGTGAGTAAGGTAAGTGAGAGAGGGAGAATCTTAATTCCTATTATATAGTCTACAGACTTGCTAACAAACATAAGAAAACTAATAAACCACCCTTTTCTTCCTTTTTTCCTTTTCCTTTTTCAGCTAGGCAATAATGGTCTTTAATTGTTTATTAACTTTTCCAATTACAAAGGCAGGAGCAAACAACGAAGGCAGCACAAATGTTCTGACCCAACCTAAAAAGTGACATGTGTCCCTAAATGCTTTATTTTTTTTGCTAAGTAAATAAATAGTGTGGTACAGTTGTGCACAGAGGGAATGGAGATGGTTTTGTTGGTGTAATTCAGCAGAGCAGAGACAGCAAAGCTCTGTCTCTGCTTCCCAAATGCTTAAAGTTCCTTGAGCTTCTAAATGCATTTTGGTCACTAACACTTTATTAAAAGATGAAGACAAGTGTATGTTAGATTTACATTTCATTTATCTGGGGACTGAGAAGAATTATTGTAATATAAAACACCATCAAAATATGAACAAAACTCTGCTGAAATATACTTGTTTTCATCTTTGAGAAAAAGACATTCTAATTTTCTAAACTGCCAATTCTCCCATTTCACCTATTCGCCCTATTCAGTTTTGCCATATATGGCCTGGAGAGCTATCTAAATATTTCTTAGTGATGGTTCTAATTATCCTAGGCAAGATAGTAAATGAGTAGGACACCAGAACTAAAACAGGTAAGTCAGTAAATCCAGTTATGCATTAAAATTCTTTCTGTTAAAAAATATTTAATGAATGCCAGTGGTAAAATATATGTAATGAATAATTATTATTTCTTTCTAATTCTTTTGTTCACTGGATGATGCAGCATGTGCCATATCCCAGCATTATTCTGCAGTTCTTACTTCTGTGTGTTGTCCAGTTTCCAGCAGCAACTGAACAAGCTTCAAGTAAATTAAAATTGATGGAAATGGAGAATACTATATTTATTCAAACTGAGGTGTGTCTCTAAACATTAAGGATGATTGCAAATCTCTTTGCAAATGTAGGACATGTAGTTAGCATGGTATCATCAGCAAGAGAAATGTAGCATTAATTTAATTAATGAATATTCTACGTATTCTGTCTTAGAAGTTACTTTCAGAAAGTGATGGAGTCTATATTCTCTTATTTACACTCTTTTTACACTGTGAGTCTTGCAGCAAATGTTACAAGAGGAAACTGTTTGTATTTTCAACATTTCTACCATTAGACTGACATTCTGTGATAATAGATTTTCTTTCCTTTTGAATGTCATCAAAAGAGAATAAGCTGGGAAAGGCAGAGAATTATATGTGTGTTGGGGAATAATTTGTGAGTCAGTCTCTTTACAGCTTTCAGAAAGGCTTTCACTCAATTTGAATTTGAATTGAGAGTCTGAGGTACTTCATTTCTTAGGATCAAGTTACATTTTTATGGAACTACTTTTCAAAAATAAAGCAACACAGTATATATTTTGAAAGGAACTTAGAATAATGTCAAGAACCTTAAGACAGATGAGCTGCAAAAGCTTCAGACCATACTGTTAGCCTTTAGAGCCTTGGGAGGTACTGCAGAGGAGCTCAGCAAGAAGCAACCAGACAGACCATGAAATCTGAGTGTTGCCATGGGCTCCAAAAAGGACTTGTGCAGTGCCATTTGATTTCTGCTAAGTTTTTTGCTTCATATCTTTTGCAAACTAATGGCATCTGAAGTAAAACATGTATGTATTTATGTTGTCAGGTGTTATTTCTGAGTAACAGTGAAAATTCTATATACAAAAGAAAGATATGCAGCTTTAATCTCAAACCCAGAACTGTGAGGCATTTTCACTGCACAGTTTCATCAGATTATAGGGGAGGTCTAAACTCATAAGCATTCCCTGTACCTGCACCTTTGCCTCTTCAATCATTAAAAAAAGCTTTAATTGGGTAAATGGATATCTTAAGGTGTTACTGCAACTGAATTTCACCATCAAAGCATCCAGATATGAACTGCATCTGAAATGAGGAGCTATGGTACTTGAGATAAATTGATAAGGTTTGCACCCTGTTTGTGCTCTGAAATTCCTGAAAGTAAGTTTCTCATTGCAATTTCTCTCTAGAAATATTTCAGGTTAACCTTGCTTCACAGTAGATAGGATATTTCACTTTTCTTCCTTCAGGCTCCATAATTCATTCTTACTGAAAAAAAAAAAAGGTGTTTTTTTCTTCTAGCTATTAAGACATAATAAACTGGTAGACCTCTGAAATCTAAAAATTGGTTGGGAATTGTCCATCTCAGAACTTAAAGCACTTGAATGTATATTTTTCACTGCTACAACTCACATAATTTTTTGCCATTTTTACCTTTGCATTCAGAAAACATAGTAAGAACTAACATAGAACCAAGATGACAAGCTTTTTAATTCTTGTTTAAACGCCACTGAAAATATTCTAAGACTGGAAGATCACTTTAAATTGGAAAAAGCACATTCTTAGAGGCATGACAACCCTCTTGCACCAAAAACTGCTAAGAAACAGGCACTCATTTTCTGGCTGAGATCATGAGTGAGTCACAGAAGAGTTCAAATCCTTCACCTTTGTATTGTTCAAACAGTTTATAAATCCTCCCCTGAAAATATGGAACATCTATTTGGCAATGATTTTATTCTTATTTACTAAGAAACCTCTGTTTTGCATTTTTCTTTTCTAATGACTGATTACATTTGATTGATTGACATGATTGTTTTCTGTCAAGTTTTTTCTAAAAAGTTTTTTCTTGCAAGCACATAAATGGTGATAATTTTTAAAAATGTGATTATACATAATTATGGCATAAGAATAATGTTTAAAGAACACAAAAAGAGTCTACAAATATTAGTTTTCTCCCATGCACTTACAATTAAAATTTACCAATTCTACTGTCATACCTTTTCTTCATCACTTTGTTATAAGTAAAGTTTGGAATTGTTGTTTAGTTTTGTTTTCATTAAAGGAAATTACAGTAGCAGAGAACTGAATTTCCAAAATTTGTTACTACAAAAAGACCCCAACCCAATAAAAAATGGTGCTTGGAGTATTCAGTAAACTGTGGGGCCAAAAGCTTTTTGTTTTGGGGCACATCTGGGATAAGCTCCCCCACATTATACAGGTTTGGTGTTAGATATATCTTTATACATATCATTCTTCTGTAAAAAGAAGTCCTAATTTTTTAATTTGCTGAGACTTTGAAGTTTGCAGTAGAAAATAGACATTTTTTTTCCCCCATAAAAGCACACTATTTACAGGGCTTTGTACTGAAATAAAATTTTGGAAATATTACCTCCAAAAGGGCCCTTTACCATAGCAACAGCCCCATAGAAAGCAACTGTGCCAAAAATGGATCCCTTAAATAAAATAGAGAACATAAAATTGTTGTCTACAAGTTTTGCCACAAAAATGATGCTTCATAATATTAATAGCCAACTATTCCCAAAAATTTAGTAGTGTGGCATTCTGCTTTCACATTTCCACATTTTACAAGTGATTGGCTAGTTCTTTTGTTCTTTAATTGTTGATGACCTTGTTAATTTGGGGGGAAAAGTGTAGTGGCTAGCTGAAAAATAAAATGGTAAAAGGCTAAGACACATTACTATATTCCATTGTAGAGAAAATTTCTTACCTTTAGTGTTCAGTGAAGAAATGAAACATCTGAGAAACTGTTTCTTAATGGCTTTTCTTAACAGTGACCTGGAGTCTCAGTGCTAGATAAAACAAAATGATGGGCAGATTTTTTAATTGCTTTTGTCTTTCTCCTTAACCCAAGTGGCCTTTTAAAGTCCAGTCTGTGAAAGGAATCTTGAGGGTTTGAGGAAACCATTAGGAATAACCCAGTGATTAAGGAGAGATCTATGGTTAATGTGAATTTTTCATTTGTTCATTTGCCTTTATAACATTTAGGACTTAGTTTTGCCTGGCTACATGCTGATAAACTCCTGGCCCTGAAAGCCCAGCAGCATTCTTTTTATATTTTTTTTTCCTGTCACAGGCAGTTCCTTGTCAATTTGTCTCATGGTCTGGAGTATATGAACCAAAAGCCAGTTGTCTGTTCACCAGCAAGATTTGAGTAATTTCAAGGTGGCCTTGTGTTCCTGAAGATAGATGTCTGTGTTTCATGTGTCCTCACAGTCCCCTGGGTTATTCTTAAATCCCCCCTCTCATCCAAGAATGGGCAGTTTATAAATCAGGTGAGGAATGCAGTCCTCGATAACCTGTAAATCCTGTACCTTGTAAATCCTGCAGCTGAGAGGAAGGCAGCTTTGTGTGAAGCCATATAAAATACAAAGTAATCTAAGAGGCAGATTTAATTCTTTGATGTACAGTTGGCATCACATTTAATGCAAAATCATCTATGGAGTCTTAGCACTGGGAGAGAAATGAGAGAAAGCTGTGAGTCATTTGCATATTCAAATTGCATGGTCTGACAGATCTGCTGACAGGACCAAGCTATTAATGGGATTCCAGCACTGTCTAGAAATGGATGGACAGCATTTATTTTATTCCTTAGTTTGTTATGATAGTTTTCCTTTAACAATCTGTGAATTACCTAAGCCCCACTCTGAAAGTAAAATTATTATATGTCTTCCCCGAATCACTGGTCTTGTTTATTGGAAAGGGATTAGGAACAGCTAGTGTCTGATTTCACAGCAGGTTGTACTTCAGTGCTTCCAGAGCTGGCTGTAAACCTTGTTTCTGGACAGCCCTTTGATCTCTATCCTGTATAAACCAGTTCAGTCTATGGACCATAATGACTTTGGAAACAGATAAAGCAAGATTTGAGTGTGTGTGTCATAGCTGTCCAAATCTGCAGCATTTCTAGGATTTACCATTTTACATGAGGAAGGAGTTTGTCTCACAGGTGGGGAAACATGTAAGGCTGGACAATTTTTCAGTCTTATACCACAAACATTGTAAAATGCTATCACTAATTTAATAAAAAAATTCTTTAGAATACAGATGTGAACACATCACTACAGGGGATCTGCTTCAGAGTAAAAGGCACTGGCTCTTAAAGGTAGGCCGGTATTAACACTATGGGAAATGGACAGATGCTTTGAGGACCAGATTTGTCAGTGGCACAGAACTGCCAGGATCTGTGAATCATATTTGAAAAATCTAAAATCACAGAAGGCTTAAACATTAATATGAAAAAAAATTTACTAGATTCATTTCATGCCAGATATATGGAATAAGGAGAAAATCATGGATCACCCTTTGTGATTAAAATCAAAATAGTTTATGCTATTTATATTGTTTAGCTTAAGATTGTTTAGCAGAAGAAGCTTAGCACGATGTCCAAAACTAAAAAGGGAAGGTCCAAGGAAATATTCTGTGCACATGAATAATACACTCCACTTTAAATATTCATTTTCTAATCATTTTTAATCACATTGGTTAACACTGGAGAATGTAATTATTATTGGCAGCACAGATCACTATTAGCAAAATTACATCCTTACTTATTATCATATTATCATAGATGCATTATTATTATAGAATAACCTTTACTTACCTACTAACAAAAAGTAATTTTGGCAATTGATTTGAACATTCTAATTCAGTGAAAATATCTTACTTCCTTTTATGAACAACCCAGTGTCATCATAGCCAGGTAATAGGGTAGCTCACATGTATCAATGTACACTTAATATTATTCAAATAAATTCCTTAAATGAATTCCTGTATTTCTGCATAGCTAAATGGCCATGTAAGATTGAGCTGAAGAGAAAATCTGATTCTCTTGAATAGCTGTTGAATCTGTACTTTATGTCACGTGGTTACAGCAATGCACAATACTTAGTATGTGCTTAGTGTGAAGCTTTAGCTGACTTTTTCTTGAGTATAGGCTACAGAGTGAAAATACTCTCTAGTTTTAGAGATTCAGAAAGCTTAGTGGTGCCTTTTATATGGGGTGTATCTCTCATTGTTGCATACTGGTCTTTAATGTATGAAACAGAATTCTGCTCATAGAAAAGTATTTTATGCTGTGTATCATTTTGGTACCCAATTGTTGAGACACCTCCTAAGAATAGAAAAGGATATGTTCAGGCAGCTGTAGTATTAGGATTAGGTCAATACACAATAGCTATGAATATAGAAAAAACAGCTTGTTCCAAAAATTCTAAATGTTGAAAAGGAAGTAGATAAATAAAGCCTGTCTTAACTGTAGGATTAAGGGAAAAGTTAAGAGAACTCTAGGAAACCAGTTAACAAAATAACTATGTGTAAAGAAAGGCTGAAAAGGCAGCAGGGGTTCACAAAAGCAGGTTAACAAACTGCATGCTTGCAGGTGCTCATGATTGCCACAGCACACAGTTTACAACACTTGGTTCCAGGGAGCAAGAGGGAGTGGGGTCAGGAAAACACTTGTAGCAATCTCAGTAAATCCAGAGAGATTTAGGAGAGAAAATATTTCCTATTGGGCAGTGGAAATAAAAAAGACATTGAAACAGAGCCTAGCTCATATACAGGGAAGTTTCTAAAGTATAAATGCAACTTCTGTATAGTTTTTGATAGAAGTAAAGGAATATTATGGGTTATTTTATGTGAGTTATAAGCTGTAAACCACTAGTAAATAGAACCAAGTTTGCTGCCAGACATACTTTGAGGCTGTGATCCTATTGTTCTGAACCTTTTCAGTGTACTCAGCACAACAGGGAAACAAAAGCTAAAAAAACTGAACTGCACACACACAGCTTGGCAGACAGGACCCCATAACAACAGTACTACTGCATGCAAGTGAATCATCTTTGCATTGCTTGCATGGTTCTCCTTGGCATGGTCAGGGTACAGGAGATGTGTTGTGTGTGCTTGCATAGACTTCAAGTGTGAATTTGGTTATTTTAACCTGCACTGCCAGCAATTTGGAAATCTGACTTTTCCACCAAAGTCAGTGAGATTGGCAGCTCTTCATGAAGAAGGGAGCATAATTTACTTTTTAGTTTTTGTGAATGGGGGGTATGTTAAAAAAAAGAGCAACATTTTAAATCTGCAATAATTGCTGGGAAGTATTTAAACAGTCTTTCATTGCAGCTGTCTAACTGACAGGCAGTCTGAATATAGAATGATTGACATTCCTTAAGGTAAACATGCAGACTTATTATGCAAAAGGAAGCACTGCCTTGTGATATAATAACCAGCACTGATGCTGTGTGCAATGTGTACTAATCTACAGCCTTACAAGCAATTTGTCTGAAAATAAGGGCTTTTTCAAATAGGAACTTGTAAGGCATCCTTGTCAGCAGTGACAACTTCTCCAAAATATGTCTTCTTAGAATTTTGTTTTATTGCCAAAATTTATTTAGGAAAGATATGAAGTAAAAGAAGGTGCACAGGACACAATCTGGTCAAAGAAAAACAAGAAAGGGGACACCAGCTTTTGAAAAATATTTCATCTAACTTTTAGTCATGGAAAAGAATTACACTGAAAATTATTACATGGTTTACTATAGAGAAGCTACATTTTTGCTGTTTTTCTTTTCCTATTACCTTTCATTCTATTGTTAGCTACTTATTTCAATGCAAGATATCACCCACACCACCCTTAATTCAGCATACCATAACTCCATATGTCTACAATTTGACTTATTGTTACTATCCTAAGATTGCCTGTGTTGAAAAGAACTGTTCAGGAAAATATGGCTGGAAATGTCCAAATTTCATGACTAGTTTCTTTTGAAGGAAAATATTATTCAGAGCCAGATCATAAAGTTCATTTCAATCCTTAAGCATTTTTTTAATGCCAGTAAAAACCAAAAGACCAAAGAAAAAATATTTCTACCTCTGCTGCCAGGTAACCTAGAGAACAGATGAGGCACTGTTTTACTCCTCCCAACGGGCATAAGGGCCAAGATGCTTTTCTCAAAAGCATCATAAATACCTTGGAATTCATCAGCTCTGCTGGTCACAGCACTGAGGGCCCTTCAGGACAGCAAGGTTGCTGGATTTCATACTCAGCTGCAGATTTTTTCTCAAAGACTGGTAACTAATATCACCTAAATGGCTCTACTATTCCAGTACATTCTTGCTTGAACATCACTTGCATAAGGAAGGTTTTGAGATTAAAGCAGACCAACAGACAGTATAGGAAGAGAAAATATGTGATTGTGAAGTGTGAAAAAAAGTCTTTCAGCCTTAATATCATCCTCACACAGTCATTCCACAAGTGCAGTGAAGGCAATTACACAGAATGTCTATTAGTCCCTTTCTAATTTTATCTATCACAGTATGCTATTCACAGTTATGACTGTTCCATGTTTCATCAGAATATGGTTTTTACCTAAAATTGTTTAGCTTTCTTTCCACAATGTTTTCAGCCCCTGAGAAGCTACCAGGGAGTATAAGGAGACCAAAATAATCGTTTCCATGTAATTTTCCTTGCCTTTGTTGATACATGATTTTGTTATAGTACTGGACAATTTTGTTAAATTTTTGTAATCTCAGGGTCTGCAGCATTCAACACCAAGAACAGGTAATCACCAACAGCTTCTTCAGCAACTTTCTTTATTTATTTCTTTCAAACGACTGTTTAAACTTAACAGTCCTGATCCCTAAAATCCATGCACTATTAAATTACTTTCATTCTGAGGGTTACACATTATAAACCACTGAAAAACTGTTCTTGAAGTAGGATACTCTTCACTCTAAGAGAAAGTAGCATATTTTTTCCTTATTTATTTGCATTTCTTCAATTCCTATTCTTTGATTTATTCATTATAACAGTTTGCAGTATTAATCAGTTATTTTTCAGTGTCTCATATATAGTAAGGACCTTCTATTAAGAGCTTTAAAAATGTCTAAATAAATTTTATCTACCTGGTTACCCTTAGACTTTTCATTCTTAAATCTTTAATTATACTCAGATAAGAAATGCTCAAGCCAGAACTGAGATTTGTAATGTGTTTCATGTGGGCTAGACATCTACACAATAGTCTTATCTTAGTGGCAGTAGAACTGTTTTTTAAACATGAATAATTGCCTGGTTACTAGCCAGGAAAGTTCTCTTGATAGCAAAAAAAGTGTTGTACATAGGGGAATTGGAACAATGGCAGAATACTGATTATGGCTATACCTGAATTTTCCCACAATTTTGATATTAGAAAATAAAGGATAATTCTTCTAGGCCTACTACAGCTATAATAACACAAATATAACTTTTATAACACTGTTTCCTTCCCTCACATCATTTAAGAACATTGTTCTAAATGAGTAAATATTCCCTCATTAATATAGTAGTTCTACTTTAGAATGTAACTATTTTATATTCCCTGTCTGCTTCATATAAAATCCCACTTCCTGAAAGTTCTAAGTGCTATTACATAGGTATTGCATTAAAGCATAAGAGGATTTAATTAAACATTTTATTTGTATTTCATACATTGCACAGAGCTACTTCAGGTGCCTAATGAAATACCAGAGGAAATGTGCTTGAACTTTTATCTTGACATCCCAAGTTGTGTATAGCTGAAAACAAGCTGCAGCCAAGTATATTCTTGTATTTTATTCTTAATTTTTTCACAATTATTGAGCAAGCAGTATACTTTAGACCAGTGATGGACATCCTTTTCATGTTACACTCTTCATGCTTACAAAATAATACTTCATGCAGAGAGGGCAGGGACAGCTGACATTAGGATGGGGTCTGTTACAGGCTGCCTGAGCAGGTGGGCTGGGGGGATGAGGCCCTTTGTGGACAGACAGGGTTAGCCCCACACTCACTGGTTCTCATGGAGTCCTTCAAGCACCTCAATATCTTCTGGAGCAATAATATAGAAGGGCATAAGAAATCCATGATGTTCCTGGAATACATTGCTGCTAAATTCCTTCTCCAAGTGATAGAGAAGCCAACAAAGTGAGGAGCTGTGCTGGACCTTGCTCGCATCAGCAAAGAAGACGTGGTGGGAATGTGAAGCTCAAGGGCAGCCTGGTCTGCAGGGACCTTGAAAAGATCTTTAGGGCAGCAAGGAGCTCACTCTCTTGGACTTAGGAGACCAGGGTTTATCCTCTTCAGTGATCTTCTTGGGAGAATACCAGGAAAATAGCCAATGGAGGGAAGAGGGGCCAACAAAGCTGATTAACATGCAAGGATTTTCTCCTCCAGGCTCAATAGCAATGTATCCCCATGAGTAAGAAATCCAGAAAGGGGCCAAGAGAACTGCATGTATAAGCAAGGAGCTTGTGGCAAAAATCGAGAGAAGAAGGAAGTGTAAAGAATGTGGAAAAGGGGATGGGCCACTTAGAATGAGTATGGGAACATTGTCAGACTATGCAGAGATGTGATGAGGAAGGCTAAGGTCAATGTGGAATTAAATGTTGCAAGGGATGTCAAGGACCACTCAAGTATATCAGTATCAAAAGGAAGATTAAGGAAACTGTGGGCCTGATGAGGAATCAGGTGGGTACCTGGTGATGAAGAATACAGAAAAGGAATAGCTACTGAATTTCTTCTTTGCTTCAGTCTTTGCTGCTAACACCAGCCCTAGGAACCCCAGACACTGGAGACAAATCTGCAGAAAAAAAGACTTTTTCTTGATCAGGGAGGTTTGGGTTAGGCAAATGACACTGGTAGAATCATAGAATCATTAGTTTGGAAAAGACCTTTAAGATCATTGAATCTAACAATTAACACTCTGTTCCCCACTAAACCATATCCCCAAGAGCTTCATCCACACTCCTTTTGAACACTTCCAAAGATGATGATTCCACCCCTTTCCCAGGCAGCCTGAACAAACTTTCAGAAATTTCTCCTAATATCAAATCTAACCCTCCCCTGGTGCTAATTAAAGTTATCTTATCTTGTCCTATCAGTTACGTGTGAGAAGTCAGACTAACTCCTGCCTGACCACAACTTCCTTTCAGGCTGTTGTAGAGAATGATAAGATCTCCCCTGAATCCCCTTTTCTAAGGAAGTGCAAAACTCTCCTGGCTGCGATCCTCTGCAACCCGCTCCAGGTGAATGTGCTTTAGCAGGAAGGTTCATTCCACCCAGGGGTAGAATAATCTCCAGGGGTTCCTTCCCACCCCAACTATTCTCTGTGTCTATGGCTCTGTAATTCTGTGAAACCAGATTTTTATAAAAAAAAAGAAAAAAAAGAACATGAGGGAAATTTCTATTTAATATTCATAGCAGACACTGGTCGCTAAGTGCCAGCACATGCATAACCACAAGATTTATGTTCAAATTCCATAATAAAGATGATGTAACTAAATATTATTGCAACAGTCTGCTGCTCTCTTGCTGTGCTAGGAGTTAAATAATAATGAAAACAAATGGGTTCCTTTTTCTGTAAAGAGCCTTGATGGTAGACACTTAAATGTACACTTGGTAGACACTTAAAATTCTATATACTTTGTGTATAGTGTACACTTCAAATTCTATCACCTGCTTTATGCAACCTTCTCTCAAGAAGATGGCTGAGTTCCTGCTCTATAGCATTACAAACATCTGAAATAGCTTTTCAGTTTAAGTATCTGAAATTATTTTACTTCCCAGGACATTAAATATTTGTGGCTTAAAAGCATTAAAATTTATTTGGATAGTCTGTCAAAGAAGAGCACTGTTCTTTTAAGAATCTGGAAACTGCCCAAGGTAAAACTCTATGATCAGTTTTGCAGTGCTTATTATCACTGTGGAACTGCCTTAGCTGGTGTTTTAAGAAGACTAAAGGTGGCAAAGCCAATAGTGAATGTAGTGATTAAAAATGCTTAGGTAACACTCCAAGAATGACCCATGATTTGAGCACTAGATTGACAGAACAACTTTCAGTCACTTTAATTACTGTGCTAAGTAAGGAAACTGTGTGGCCTGTGTAACATACAGGGACTTAATATTAAGTTTGAAGGACTGCATAAATTGTATGGTTCATGGCCACAAACTTGCAAGGTAGAGCTCATGTAAATTGTACTTGCTAGGCTTAGTACAAAAATGTAGTGTTGTTAATTGGAAAAAGCATAATTAAAATGGCATAAACCCCTAAGGTTGAAGTAATGGTTCTTCAAAGTTGCATTTGGCTCCAGAAGAATAAATGAACTTATTAGAAATCACTGCCACTGATAGTGACAAGATGAAATAAATCTGAACTTCCCAAATGGTGCATATATTCAAAGGTGTTAATAACTTATTTTGCAAATCTATTCAAATAACATCCAAAAGACATAAGGTAATGTACACAACAATGAAATGTATTCCTGACATAATTGTTCAATTTTCTAATGCAGAAGGGAAATACCTTGGCATGCATGCATCAACTAATACCAGGAAAGGGAAGCAAAGGTAGAAGCATTGCTGGCCCTGAGGTAGCAGCACAGCTATCAGCTTGCAAAAAAACAGTATTAAGATTTTGCAGGAGCTAAAACAGTTCTTCTCTGTCTCATTTGTGTATGATTTCTTTTGTTAAAGTTACATTCTGGGAAAAATCAAAGTAATCTTCTCTCCAAAAGTAGAGTTGAAGATACTATCAAAGGTAAATTTCATGTTCTTTAGGAGGAAAAAATTCATATTCATATTCCTAAGAAGTTCATAATAGATAAGAATTCTGGAAAGGAATGTCTTTGCAGTGCAAGATGCTGCTGTTAGACTGAATAAAAGATATTTGCACAGCCCTTGTTCAAGAAATGTTCTTTCAGAATAGCTGCTAATTCAGAGGCTCAGTTAAAGACTAATAATAGGAAACACTGCTCAGAGTTCTGGATTCTGGCAAGTGAAGTTGGTTGATTCACAGATGGATCATTAGCTTTGTAGTTTTCTTTTCCCATTCTATCTTGTGGCATGGTTTCCTCTCCCATTCCACTATGCCATAAAAACATTTTTTATTTTTTACCCTTAGAAGTGTCCTGTTAGTTACAAAGAAACTTGGAAGAGCTGTTTTGGTTTTTTTCATAAATTAATACAGTGCTATCAAATCTCTGCATATTACATACCTTTAGACAGTGCAGTTATTTTTAACAAATTATTTTCTTTAAAAATCATGAGAAGTTTTCCCATAAATTCTCTACCACACCTGCAATATCAAGAAAAGCTATTTTGCCTTGTACAGGGAGGACCATCATGCTGATGATGTATGCCTTGTAAGTGTCCCTTTCCTATGATGAATAACTCCAGGCAGCATTGCTGAAGTGATGGATGACATAAAGAGCTATTGCTCTGATGATGTATTCTAGTAAGGGGACAATTTTGATGTAAAATATATAATAAGAGCAATTTTCTTGGGGTTATCTATCATCACAGCAATAATTGCCAATGCTATATACTCCATTGGTAGCATTGGTCTGACAGGATGAAATGGATGAAATGGAATCTCCTTACAGATGTGATCACTATACTATTTTACTACATAAAAAAAGATTGGAATGAGAAAAGTTAACCCATGTTTCTTGGTCTTGTTCTAGTTTTGAAAGCAAGCTTCCTTGAGACAATAGAGCTGTAAAAAATAGATACCTTTGGTAATAAATCTGCTTCCATTGACTCCAAAATGAAGTGCTATCTAGAATATGCAAATTAATCATGATTTATGTAGACAAAATGATGCTTCTGACACTGCTGGTCTAATTACAGAACATATTTCACTGTGACAATATGTAGAATGTAGCAGGTTTTTTTGTTGTCCTCCATGACTCTACTAGCCCATGAATCAAAATGTGGGCCATGGGGGCTAAATGTCAGTGATGACCTGAAGGATGTACAGGTTCAGCCATGGGACCTTGTAACTTTATATTTATATCCATTTAGCTTTCTTATGGAATATTTTGCTAAATGTTTACAATAACATGTTTAAAATTATTATACAAATCAAAAATGTGAAACTTGAGGTGTAGGTGCTTACATGATGGCATTGCAATGTAATTATCAGGCAGAGTGAACTCAGATGAGAGAAGGGACTACATTTGCATAATGTTACAGTGATAATGAGAAGCACAGATGTAAAGTCATAGCTCATAGCTCAAGCGATAATCATGAAAATCAGCTTCTTGATGTGGCATTCACATTTGAGAAAGAAGGAAAAACTTAGTTGAGAATTACCCTCTATAACTAGGACATCCATGCTATGTTAGACAGGGTGCTTTATTGATTTTTATAATAGCTAATTCAGAATTATTAAATGGTCTAACATGGGAGCAAAAACTGCTGATCACGAAGAAATGAAACAGAAAAAAGTCAATTTTTGACTCACTGCTACTTTATGACTTGCAGATTAGGCTTTCTCACACCCAAATGCAATTTTCAATTTTAGTCAAATGTGATGGTATGATCTGGAAATAAACAATAAAATAAATTCATTGCATGGTAAGTAAAATAGACTTTTTCAAATAGTACATGTCATGTCAGTTTTTAGTCTCTAAGGATTGTCTTTCAGAGATTAAGAAAGTGACATATTATTTGTCTTATACACCACAGTATATTCTGGAACAAGGGTTTCAACATTCATTTACCACCAACTACCTTTGAGATGAATACATCTAATATTTTAAATTCAGGGGATTATTTTTATGAGCACTAAATGAAATACAGATCTTCCCTCGACTTCAATAGTGATAAGGTCCCAAAAGACTTGTGCAAATACAGTGCTGTAAAAATACCTAGAAATATCTATGATGAAGCAGCCAGTAATTTATGTCTGTCAGGGCTGATTGTGGGCTGCATCTTTGGAACATATGTTATTAATTTTATATAAATTATTATGTAATTCTTGATTCAAAGTCCAGGAACCCCACCAGAAATCCTTAGAGAATTTCAGCTGGGTGATTTCACTGTCAAAAATGCTGAGGAAACCGTGGAAATTTTGGAGAAAAAAATGAATCCAGATTCTCATGGGACTGGTTTTTGTGAAAAAGTGAGATTTTTTAAATTCCTGTGAAAATATTAATAAATGAATAAACATAAGATTAATGAATAGAAACTTTTTTATGAACTGGAATGATAAAGAGGACAAAGAAGTATGGCACATGGGATTGAAACTACTGCTTTGAGTGGAACTGAGATAAAACTCACAGTGAAGAGAAAAATGCTACCGGCACTAACCTTTGCCATAACTATACCTGTGATTTACACTGCCAAGAGGAACATCTACTTTTATAAAAATGAACAATTTAGGCTTGTTTTTGTTCACAAATCATCTTTTCTATCACTACACTAAGTGATCAATGCTTTTTAATAAGCACACTTTTTTAAAACCCCACAGTTTATGGCCTTGCATATGGTCCATGTACATGACCCAAAGTCTATGGTCTTGTAGGACTTGGTGCAGTGACAAACTGAAGTAGAAATAACTCCTGGACACATTAATAGAGTCAAGAAGATAGAAGTGAGGATGAGTATTTTGTGTATATTTCCAGAAGCCATTGTCAGCCAATCAGGCCATGAGATTGCAAAAATGCTTTCTGTTGCTGAGGCAAGCTGTAGCTCTTTAAATTGTGAATGGGCAGTGTAACCTAAAGGATCCTTTGAGGATCATCTGAGGGATAACCTAAAATACTATTTATCACACCATTTTGTAAAGACATGGTTTGCAAAGATTTTGGAAAGTCATTCTGCCTTGAATCATTCAGAATAAATTAAAAGCAGGGGCTTTCAAACATCTGTGGTAGGAAAGACACCACCAAAAGTTTTCTGAAATCTTGGAGTACTTACTGCTTGGTCATACACATTTGAAATTACCTCAATGCACCATGTGCATGGGTAAGTAACACTAAAATGTGTGACCTAGATATAAGTACAAACTGTTTAAAAGTACTTTTTAAAGTGCTCCTAAAATTTACCACAGCCAAATTATTTATAGATGCTCTTCATATGATTTACCAGCTATAATAAATTACCTGAAATCAGCTTTTTAAAAAAAAAAATCAAAATAGGCATATTTATCACATTAAGTGCTTAGCTTGTAACATCAGTTTTTTGCTTGCACTTTTGTCTATAATAGGCATTTAAACCATTAAAATAACCACATTCATTTGTGTATAAATTTTCCAGTGATTACACTGCAGAACTATTAATTGATATTAAATGATTTAAGAATGTACCTAATAAACTTGCATGTACTTGAGGAGCTAAACTCTTTTTTATTCCAGTAGTTGAAAGCTAATGTTTTTATGAAATGTTTGAACTCTCCTATAAATATTGAAGAATACTTTAGAGAAGAATAAATTGATAGAAAACTTTGATTCCTGTGGAGACATCTCTTCAGTCTGCTCAGGGCTCAGTAAAGGATTTATCTGGTTAGGTATAAGTTACAGCAAAACCTAATACATTGAAGATCTTAGTAGTAGAGTAGTTATTGCTTTTGTTAAAATCTTGTGTCCAATTGTCCAGTGCAAGAGCATGAAAATATTTTAGCTTCAAATCTTTGTTAAAAAGTAACTGCACTATGTCAGATTGATATTTCACTTGTTAGTATGATTTCAAGTGATCCACTTAGATACTGACAACCTCTCTTTGATCTAAGGTATATCGTGACATACAGCTATATAAACACAATTACATAATAACTATTGTTTTAATGAGAATTATGAAAAAAATGTGTATGTCTTGTTGTCTGCAACTTAGATATCCTTGCTCCAGCTGTCTGGAAATCTTATTCCCTATCTGCTTAATATGGAACACCTTAGAAAAGCAAGGTGGAGATTTGTTAATGCTTCTTATCAGCTCTTGCAAAGTGGAAAAAAGTAAAGCTCTATATAAGGAAGGTACTTTAAACTTCTATTTTGTTCAGTAATGTTTAAAGAATTTTCCCATCTGTAAAATTTAACATAATATTGCTGACTTTGAAATCTCTGAGCACAAATTTCAATATAAAAGCTTTTCATTACCCTTTAAAATTAATCCTCAAATATCTGGCTGCCCTACCTTGGCAATAGCAAAAAAGTCTTTGTGTTAACCCTTTTTAGACAGAAAGAAAATAAGGCTTATTTAAGTTTTTCAAGTCTATCCATTCATTTTATTTTTTTACCACTTTAATTAAAGGATCTAGTATCTTACTAAGCACCTAATCCAATAATTTCAATTTTTCTTTTTCTGCATTTTCTATTTAATTAAAAAAAAAAGGTCAATGATAATTACTTCTGTAATCACTTATTATAATGTGTTACATAAAGCATGTAGCTGCATATTTAGCCGTAACCTCTGTTTATCATTCAGGAAAAACTACCACTATATTTTAGCCTATTCATTCTGGGAAATAATCTGCTTCCCACTAAACAAGTGGTTGTAGGCTGCTTATAAGCACTAACATGGATGATTAATTGAGCACCCAGCAATTACTGACTGGGTAATAGAAGATGATTTGTGAAAATTGGAATTGCCTGTCCCTGCTGTTGTGTATTCTGAATAGCTCTTACTGACATTTGGAAGTTTGAGAAGTCATTCAATTTTATGTGAATGGCTTTGTCACTTAGAGTGAGCTTACATCAGCCTGCTGGAATTGATGCTGTTAAGCTTTCCTTCAACCATGTTAAGCATTATTGTCACTAACCTATCTTGTCTCGTTGAAACAAACAATAAATGAATTCTAAATGCCTTCAGGACTGAGACTTAGTGTCTCACAAAAGAGTACATTCAAATTTCTTGATGCCTTCTCACCAAAATAAAGCAGTTCACCTTGGGGAGAATGACAAGGAGACAGGATCAATTGTCTTTTACTTTTTACCCAGTCCATTCAAAATTAGAATATTTTTGCAGATTAGAGCTACTATTAAAATTTTCTCTTAGGATTTTTTAAATAAACCCTTGTTTTGTTTGATGATAATTTTGATCTTTTTGCTTTTTAACTCACACAGTGTGAAATATTGTGCAATCCACTCCATCCAGCAAACATTATTTGTACTATGACCGTTGGTTTTCTGAGCCTATTTATTAAGGACTGGCCCTTAAGTTTACAAATACTTACTTAAAAGAAACATTGTTTGATTGATATCAGGAAAGATCATAAATTCCTCAACTGAGAACCTTAAAAGAAATGACAATAAAGAAAATTGCTAATTTTCTGCTGGAATGAACATTGGGTTTTAGGAAATAAAAGCAAAAATTTCCTTATCTTTCTCAGTTCTTAGTTGACTAAGAAATCTGACACTGAAGAAATCTCTTCCTGAAGGACTACACCCCATGGAAAATGCTGGAGCAGTTCGTGAACTCCAGGCCACACTGAGCTGCATCATACAGGTCTCCTGTGTGAAGGACCCCAGGCATGACCCAAGGAAGGGTGTGAGGAAGAAAGAGCAGCAGAGATTAAGGTTATTGGACTGATCACAGCCCACATTTCTCACCCTTTGCTCCACTTGAGGAGTGAAGGCAGAAGAGTTAGGAATGAGCTGAGTTTGACAAGAAGATCGAGGAGGAATATATGTGTGGGCAAGGTGATTTAAGTTTTGTGTTTATTTCTCACTATACCACTGCATTATTTATTGGCATTAAATTCAGTTAATAATCCTGAGTTCATTTTGTTCATGACAGTAATTGATTGGTAAGTGATCTTTCCCTGTCTTTATTTTGGCCTACAAGATTTTCCAAATGATTCCTTCTATCCTGTTGAGAAAGGGGAGGTTTGAAGGATACCTGGAAGCCAGACAAAGTCAGCCAACCGCACAAGTTTTTTTCTAGCATTTTCTTTAGAGCAGTCTCTTCAGAATCCTGTGCTTCCCCTTCAGACTGCTTTAACTGGAATTGCTTGGTAATACAATTGTGCCATGCAGTTATACTCTAATGGCATTCATATTTCCATGTTTTCATCAGAAATTGCCCTCCTGATGCAGTTCTAAGTTTGGCAGTATCTTGTCTACGACATTTTGTCCTCAAGAAAATTCTTTTATTCTTGTTATGATCTCCTGATAATGGATGCTTGTGGTAAAAATTCTTACAAATCTTTAAAGAACAACATTCTATGGAAATACATTTGAAAAAAAAAAAAAACCAGCATTGATACAGAAGCAATTTCTTTGCCTTGCCATTTTCTGTGTTCTGTATGCTGTTAAGACAATCTTTGACTGAAACTTCTCTCCTTCCCACTCTCCCCATCCTGCAGAAAAGGGGGAGCTCTGTGTTATAACTTGTTTAAAAAAAAGAAATTATGAGGATGCATAAAACTAGCATTATCTCTTTTTGTAGGTCTAGGTATTGATCTGATCAATTCCTAGGTGCCTTAACTCCAGTCATCTTCAGGAATTCAGTGGGGGCTGTATTTCTGCTTTTCTGTTGTTTATGGCTCTTAGTTCTATAGTATATTTGTCTCATCTATCAGGAAGAGCCATGAGAGAGAAAAGCACAATTTCTGTTTAAATAAAACTGTCACTGGTAACAACAAGCATGTGGCCAAGAGGAAAAAAAGGAAAAAAAAGCAAATGAAATATAAATAGATGAACTAAAATGGAAATCAATATCAAAGGCACTCTGATTTGACAAAAGCTGATGAGCCATGAAGACAAATCATTTAATTTGTTTCTATTTTTCGGAATACCTTCCAAACAAATGTTGTGATTAGACAAAAGATCTTCTATACAGGGGAAATGACAAAAAAACAAGGAAAAATTTTATTTTTGAATCTGCAGAAAATCTCATGCTGCAGAAATATTTATTGTTCTAAAAATTATTTACATTCACATGCCAATTCTGGGAGATAAATTATATGGGAAATTTAAAATGAATACAAATCTTCTAGTTCTTGTATGCATCTCACATCTAACAATCAGGGAGAATCATTCACAGAATCGCAGGATATTCTGAGTTGGAAGGGATCCTAAAGATCATCAAGTCAAATTCCTAAATAGTCACTCTTTTAGGGACTTTCCATCATATTTTGGGCTTAAAGGATTTAGCCACATGCAACTAATCGGATTTTTCTGGCTGGAAATGGATGTTATTGATGCTATTTCCAGCTGTGAGTATTTTAAATTCAGGATATGCAATGAAATAAAGTTCATGTTTATGAAATGACATGGATGAAGTTCAAGCTATTTAACTGCTAATATTTTGGTTTTCTATTTCTTATAATATGAAGTGCAGATAGACACTTGGCTTGTTCTATTTCATAAATTTAAGCAATGATTCAACACAAGCAGTATGTGTGTTTAATAAACTTTGCATCTCTTTGGAGATCTTCAGTCCAAGCAGGTTGCATGCTTTGAGTAAAATTATTGAGAAATCCAAGCATGAATCTCTTCTTTCTGATGTCTGCACACTCAGCATTGGCAACACTCCCATACAGTGTGGATAAATTTCTAATTTCAATGCCATATTACAAGCTTATGTACTTGAATGAAACTGAAGTGCATGAAAGATAATTAACGATACAATTTTAATACATCAGCCAAGATAAACAGTAAATTGAAGCTGTGTCTGTGTTATGGCAGTGGGCTGAATGCCATAATAAAATTTACACACCTGCTGAGCAGTTGGAAAACTATTTCCACATAAGAGGGAGAAATGTATTCTAGCCTCAGGGCTTCAGAGATGTCTGGAGCATCAAAACCTCAGTGGCTCACTCGGCTTGTGCCACATGGCACGCAGGCGCGGCACTGCAGACTTTCCCTGATGGGCTGGGTCTGGGCAGAGTGAGCAGGAGAAGGCCAGAGGACTCAGAGAGCCAGAATGTTAGATTTGACATCTGCTCCAGCCTTCAGGAAAGAAAGCCTCTGTGGGGAAACAAAATTAGCTCTACAGCAATAGCTTAGAGGAGGTAGCTGAATTCCATTTCCTGGGGCTGTATTAATTCCTCTCTGTAAAGTCCAATGTACTTCAGATTTAAAAAGAGGGTACATTCCCTTCTAGATGACTTTGAGAGTACACTTGTTTAAGTACATGGGGGCTTTATATATAAATGAAGGCAGAATTTTACAGAGCCAATTTTAGCTCTCAGTGTTGGAGGAGATAGGATAAAAAACACATTATTACACTATTACATTATTAAGAACTGCCCTTTTCTTCTGGTGGCACTCTTTGATTTAATATGCATATTAGTTACATGGTGGCGCAAGTTCACCTGCTACATAGTGCCTAAATGTGTGTTCAATAAGGTAAAAAATCAGGAAAAAAGGAATAGAAAACAATATTTGTGAAGTACTGTAAGTCTTCTAGACACTGGAAATTCAACAATAAAATGAAACAATAAATTCATTAGCTCTAGGAGAGCAGATCTTAAAGCACTACATATAAGTGGTTCTGCCACTGGATGAGTTCTGATAATCTCAAGTGTTTCTTTGTCACTATATTCTGAAGCTATGTAAAACCAACACACCTAGAAATGAATGAATTTGAAAATTAGGTATACTGTGTAAGCTTTTTATCAAAAGAAAAGGGGCAGTAGCATTGGTGTGTCTGGGGTTTTATTTTCCCCCACCTTTTAAATCTGTCAAAAGATAAGAAAGTGATACCTTTGCTCTTCTTCAGCAGGAACAAGTTCTATCTCTCCTGCTATATTGCAAGCTTCTAAAGATAGACTTTCTTTTAGTTTACATGAGTATGTATAAGGAGGGGCCATCTGAATCCTAACCTGAATAACATTTCTGGGCTGAGGTAGAGGTCCCCAGAACCATGGCTGGCCCAGATGAGGAAGCTGTAACAACTTTCAAACAACTGCAGCTCATTCAACCACTCCTCATTGCTCCAGAGCATTTATCTCTTCCATTGTCGTTCTCTGGACCTGCTCCAGCCCTTCAATGTCTGTCTCATTGTGAAGGGTCCAAAACTGAACAGAGGATTTGGCTGAGGCCTCACTACTGTGGAGTACAGGTGACAGTCACTGCCCTGGTCCTCCTGGCCACACTACTGTTGATACAAGCCAGGATTGGCATTCTTGGCCACTTGGACACTCCCTGGCTCATGTTCAGTTGCTGTCGAGCAGCACTCCCAGGTCATGTTCTGCCAAGCACTTTTCCAGACACTCTTCCCCAGGGAATAGAATTCATTCTTCCCAGTCCCAGGGAATGGAATTCATTGTTTCTTACCGACAAAAAAAAAAAAAAAAAAAATTGATTAGGAACATGTTAAGCAGAAATTAATAGTTTAAGAAATAAATGTCTCAGACCTAGACAGAGAATTATATAGCTATATTTTCTTACTCTCCATGCACAAGAGAAAGGTAGCTCACTTCTTCACCGAAGAATGAATGTCTCAGTCAGCCTGGTAATAGCTGCACGACAGCTATTACCTGCTGTGAGGGTGACTCTTCCAGACATATTTACCATGTCCAGTTTTTATATTCCCACAATATAAACACAATAACCATCTGGATCCATAGGATTTAAAACTTCTCTATAGACTATAAAGTGTGAGCAAGGATGTCAAATTCTTTGCTCCGCTTTGGAAAGAAGATGTCAGTTGCACCTTCTTCACAGACCAATGCTGTAACCTCCTTGTAGAAGGAGGCCACTAAATTTTTCAGGTACAATTTACCCTTTAGCGAAGCCAGGTGGCTGCTATCAGTCACCTCCTTATTTTCCACGTCTTAACAGAGTTTCAAGGGGAATCCACTCCATGGTCTCTACAAGCCCAGAAGTGAGACTGACAGGTCTGCAGTTCCCCTGCAGGGGTTATGTTTCCCCTTTTCCCATCAGAAGGAATTTCACTGGACTGCCATGAGTTTTCAAACAGGATGCATGGTGGCTTAGACACTTCTTTTGCCAATTCCCTCGGGACCTGCAGATGCATCTTGTCAAGTCTCATGCATAGTCCTGTGTAACTTCAGGTTCCATAGATGTTTGTGAACCAGATTTTCTCCTGTGGTGGGTGGATCTTCATTGTCCCATCTCTGCCTTTGCCTCCGTGACTTGAGCAGTTTTACTGGTGCACTGTCGTGGTTTGAGACTGAAGAGTTTATCAGTGAAGAGTGAGGCAAAAAATAATTTGAAAATTCTGAATCAAATTACCATCCAGCAGGTGTTTGATTATTCTATTTGAGGAGTTTTATTAAATCATTCTTTAATGATGTTTTCTTAAATAATAAATGAATGTACTTGATAACAAGTAAGACAACTGTTTCATTCTAATAACCACTCCTTCTTAGTAAGGTGATGCTGTCATGGAGTAATATGTACCTGCTCCCTGTGGTTTAGACTTTCAAGGAAGGTACTGCCATTCAAGGCAAGTTGCATCTGTAGCAGTCCCATTCATTGAGAAACTTGAGGATAAGGAGGCAAATCAATTATTTAATTAATTATTACGAACTATGCTTAAATAGCATTCTTCTTGAAGCCTATGAGAGCTGTCTAACCTTTACTATTTCTATCACAACCCTTAAATCCCTGATGAAGTCAAATTGTGCTTGCAATGATGTACTTAGCAGCCTTAATATATTGCTGTATGAGATGTGTGGTCCTTCCCAAAACAGTAATGTATTTTGCCTTTGGTATAGTTATATGTACTAGCTGCAATTCATCAACAGTGCTTTGTGCCTTGTGGCTTTGGACTGTATTAATTTTCATAGCTGTATGATAAAAACTTGCTCATTATTTAATTTATACTCCCAGATTATTAGATTGACCAAAAAAAAAATCTAATTTCTAAGACATGGTAAAAGGGGTTTGTTGTGAAATACTCATGAGTATATGCTTCCTATGTTTTTTTCTTTGCAGTAGCTTTAAATGTATGCTATAGTGGCAGGATAGTATTGCAAGTTATATGGCTGTGTGTGCCATAGCTTTCATCTCATTGGGTTAAATACTAGCTAAAAAAAAAATTAGTATTGGAAGTATAACCTTGGAAGCAAAATCTTACAAACTGAAGTTAGTTTGCAAGGTCTGGGCTGTTAATCTTATCCCTGAGGTCTTGCTTTTGATATTTTATATGACATTTATATGGTATTTTTAAGGGGAAGTTATCTTGAGTTTACTCACCCATGTTGTAACAAATATGTAGGGCAGACTTTCAAAATTGCTGATATATTTTAATCATGCCTCCTTACATTATTTCTTCAGTCTTCTTATGTCTGTGATCAGGAAAGTTAAGGAACATTTCCCTTTAATATCACTAAACTAAGGCATTAACACAAATGGTAACTCAACTTCTGTTTCATTCTTCAGGTACAGAACATGTGTTTGATAGTGAAAGGGTTCCAATTCAGTTTTAGTAAATTCAGTGATACAAGCATAGCAAAATGTTCTTAAAAAGTGTTATAGTATATAAACAATTTATATCTGAAGCAGCGAGGTAAATTAAACCGTCATTTTCTTGCCATGATTTCTTATGGTATCTAATTCTTTAATTATACTGAATATTGTCCAGTTCCTCCAACAGCCTTGGCGAAATTAACAGCACTGCTTAAAAAAAAAGGCATCATAAATATGACTGGGAATAAGAGTGAAAGTGTCTCAGGGAAACCCAGACTGGAAACATAAGGGGGATCTAGAAATAGACCTTTGAGCCCCAGAGAGAAGTGCAACATGGATGTGGGCTATGGTTGAGAGAGAACCTGACTGTGGAAACCATTGCAGGAATTATATTCATATATATATGAATGCAAAAGATGCCATGATCAAGTAAGTCAGATGACCAAAGCCTCCTTGGTGCACAGTGGCTGTTGGACATTGGTATGTCACACTGCTGCAAGCTCACCTAGGCAAGCATCATGGGCATCATAGCAGAGCTGGCCATCAGCTGGGAGGAATGTTATCCCATCTTACCATTCAAAACAGCATCCCAGGTCTTGTAAAAAGGTCTGTGGTAGTATGGCACCTCAAAAAGGGCCAGATCAACCAACAGGACTTATTTCTGAAATGAGGCTCAAGTTTGGAATGCAGATATTTTGGTTGAGTTTATCACATGTTACTGGTGTCAGGAAAGAGATGACTTGAGAATGAAGAATCTGTAGAAGACAAAGAATCTTGAAATTTAATTGCTATCAGTCTGGAACCTTGAGCCAATCACACAGGACACCCTAATATTCCTTTAGCACAGCAGGTAGTTGAGACAGAGAGAGAGGTGTGGGAAGCATGCTCACATATTTGCTGCAGGTAGTACAGTCATTAGTGTCATTTGACTCATCTGAGATGTTGGGAGAGTGGTTTCAACCCTTCTTCAACATCTCTTGAAGCAGAGGCTGAAGTCAAGAGCTTTTGCAGTCAAACTGAAGACAGCAGACATGAGGATATTGGACATTTTAAGATGCATATTTAATTTTTCTGCTTGTGCAGATGGATAATACTTAACTCTAAGAAAGAATGTGGCATCTAGATTGTGAAAGATTCTGCTTTGACCAAATGTGGGGTGTCTTCTACCCCACTACGGTTGTCCTATGTCCAGGTTCACAAAACAAATGCTTCTACAGTTTGTTTTGCATTTAATTTCTAAATAAACTTTGCTACTAAAATATTAGTATTTTTTATCCCAGCTCTCTCTTCTAATTCCTTATATTTACATATTTATATTTATATTTATATTTATATTTATATTTATATTTATATTTATTATTTATATTTATATTTATATTTATATTTATATTTATATTTATATTTATATTTATATTTATTTTGTTTCAGGAAAGGGAATTAAATATTGAAATCAGATAAGAAAGTGGAACAAATTCTCTGGCAAGGAGATATGATCAAAACCAATAATATTGATAAAACAAACAGGAAATTTGTAAATCATGTTACTACAACCAAATGACTGAGGTGAAAGGAGGTGCAATGAAAAGCACCAAACTTGCCAAAATTATTTCCACTGAAATCCCAAAATCAGTGAAGAAAGGTAAGCAAAGACACAGGAGAACACATTGAAGACATGGAATGAGAAAAAAAAAATTAGAAAACTCTGAAACACAGTGAAAGCAATAAATGCAACTGGGATGACAAGAAGTGCAGGGAAATGGACTGAAGCTTGCTCAATTGATCCGCATTGAAATTATAAGATTTCATTCCTTTTCCTGAAAGGCACATGTAAATATATACATATTTATGTTTTTGTTACAGAGAATAGTAGGTAATTTTTAGGACATCCTCTTGGAGACAATATAGCTTCCTGTCTCAGAGAAGGGCCCCTCCGGGGATTTTGATATTAAAAAAGGCCTTTGAATCCTTGAAAACTCCAAAGTGAAATAAGAATATGACTAAATTAAGGGTCACTGTGAAGAAAAATAACCAAGAAAATACTGAAAAACAAAACACCTTTAGTGGGAGATGCAAAAACTTTTTACATAAATTCCCATTAATAAAACCCTAAATATAGATCTCTGCCAAGCAAATTATGTTTTCTGAGTACTGGGCCAAAGTTCTGAAACAGAACATTAGGATCTATAAAGAGAACAGTTAAGTTTAGTTGGAGATGTAAATACTGTCTATTTCTGTAATAATGTGCTATCTACTGTATTTACTGTAACATTCCTGGCCATCTTGGCCAGATTTTTGACAATCCATCTGCAAAGACACAGTGGGACTGGTGCTTCAGGGAAGTGACAGATTTGCTGCACATGTCTCAGTTGATGGCACTGCATGTGGCATTAATTGTATGGCACAAGGACTTCCCTGGCTTGTCACAGAAAACAGTGCACATTCCCACAGCACAAAAAATTCATACAGCCTATTCCCAGCTACATTCCTTCCTGAGGACAAATCAGAGAATGTGGTGAAGTAATTGTAAGCAGTAAAAATGACCCTAGCAGTGTAAGCAGGGAGGAAGCCTTTTTGTTGTGAGAGTGATTTTCCATTAATATTTTTAAAGTGTTTTTGATTTTGTCTTTGTTGTATGCTATTTACAGTAAATATTTGATGCTCAGCATTTCACACAAAAGTTATGCTGAACTGATCATGTTATTAAATATGTCATCAGTGTTATTTTTCCTATTTTGATTCACTTATAGTTAGAAACAATTGAAGAAAATCACAAAGTTTTTTTTTTTTGGTGGGGAAAAGACACTTTGTTAATAAAGAGAAAGAGAGATGAGAAGAGGCACTTTTTAGATAATGTTTTTAGTTTTGTTTCTCTGACTCAGTAAGCAGAGAACATTAGTTCCATTAGTTTCCTGAGAAATTCTTAAAACGAATATATAATTCAAATTTCAATTTCCTCCTACTCTCACATGTAGTTGACACATGCTCAATTGCATTTCTGGCTGCAGGTTTTGTGGTCAGATCATTTTTCATGCATTCTCAGTCTGATTCACAATGTGGAGATTTCCTGTTCGCACTCATAGCAGGAGCATTTCAGCCTTTATTGTTTTTACACTGGACATCTGAAGAACAGTTTGTGAACTGTTGTGGCCACCTACTAAATTTGTAAACCATCTCCTGTCATATCTGAAATTTACCTATCTTAGACAAATATCGAAATAGATGAGTTTGGATTGCCTCCTTCATATTTTACTGCATTATTATTGAGTCAGTAGATGAGAAATAGGAAGCAAAAAAAACTAGACACCATACTTACATATTTATAAATTAATAATGTTGATATTTAGAAGTTAATTCATAGGATAAGGAAGTTTCTTCTGCGTCTTTGTAAGTTACTTTTCTATAGTAAGCCTTTTTTTATAGGAGAAAGAAGTAAAATATATTTTTAAAAATTTTATATTTTAAGTTGCATTTTGAATTTCTCAGAAAAAATTGGTTAGCTGAATTTAAATATGTTAAAAGCATAATTCACAATTAGGATGAATTTATACCATGTTATTTTGAAACTCTTTTTTAAATTGTCAATATAAAATAATCTTTTGTATTTTTAACAGCAATGATAAAATAAATTTGGAAATATAAAGAAAGCTGGCACTTTAAAAATAAAAGGTTTGGCAAGTGGTTTTATTTTGTTGTTGTTTTCAATTTGATCTGATTTGAAAATATAAGAGAAAGAAAGCAAAAATGAAAAAAAGTTGTTCAGTTCTGGTTTTTAAGATTCCTCATGATCAATAGATTTCAATATCTTTATACTTAGAGGGAGATGCAATGGTGGCAGGTTCTTGTAAAAGCAGCATGGGAAACAAAACCTTCAGTTTCAGAGGAAATTTTGAATATTGCTTGCTGAAATTATGTGTAAATTGAACATTACTTTTTATAAGAGAGCAAATGGAATAAGGAAAAAATGAGATCAGTAACTCACAACCAGCTTGTTCCTCTTATGTCACTGTAGTGCAAGAACATTGGCAGCACTGGCAATCCTGATTTCTGGAATCATGAATATAGGATGAGGTGCTGACACACTGAGTTGACACTACAAAGTATGCTGTTTGAAACAATTGAACAAAGATTTTTAGAGAAGTTGTCTATGTTATGTTTAATGTTACAACTGCTTGTAAAGATTAAGCTTAATAGGATTATGTATAGGAGAATCTTGGCATCAAAAGAATCTGACAAGTCTAAAAAAGATAAATGGAGATTCCTATCCCTGCCAGTGCTGAGCTTTTCTAAAAAGTTTTGAAAGCTATTGAATTAGATAAAATTGGTAGAGTAGAGTGAATCGGTACTTTTTGCCTCTCAGAAATTTCTGGATACAATTTACTTTATCTTTTTATGGCCAGCAATGTAAGAGCACATAACCCAACCCACCCAGTAGAGTGAATGAACTGAAAACCCAGCACCTACAATATGAAGATTTTACAGCATTGTGGAATAGTTCTGTTAAGTCTGATGAGCAGGTGACCAGCTTAACTTCATCTAAAAGGACAAAAGTTTACTTCTTCAAGTCTACTATGCAAACTGAATTGTGGTGTGTGGGAACTATCTCCAGGAGAATGTCTTCAACAGCATGTTCCTCACCTGCATGAAACTGGGAGAGGAGACACACCCTATGAATATCATTCAAAGAACCAGAAGAATTAAATAGAAGAGAAGTTAGAATATTTTGCTACACTGTTTTTGAACATTTGCTGTCTGGTTTTTAGTGTGTAGTTTATTTGTTATTTAAACAGAAATAGTGGAATCACAGAATCACAGTATCATAGAATCATAGAATAGTTTGGGTTTGAAGGGACCTTAAAGATCACCTAGTTGCATCCATCCTGGCATGGCCAGGGACATCTTTCCCTATAGCAGGTTTTCAAATCCATCCCAATTCAGTACATTGAATACAAGCTTTCATGTTAGCCCCCTTTATGTATTGGAAGGCTCCTAAGGTAGTTACTACCTTCCTTTTATTACTTAATTGCAGACAAATTCAAATTATAGTGCTCACAAAGCCACTTTCAATCATTTATCAGTAATCCTGATTAACTATGGAGGTCCCAGTTATCTGGAAATTAGCAAATGTGACACCCAGCTACAAGGAGGGCCAGAGAAGGATTCAAGGAACTATGGGCCTGTTAGCCTGACCTCGGTGCCATGGAAGCTCATGGAGCAGATCATCTTAAATGCCATCATGAGAATGTGCAGGACAACCAGAGGATCAAATCCAGCCAACATGGTTTGAAGAAAGGCAGGTCCTGCTTGACCAACCTGATCCCTTTCCATGGCAAAGTGACCAATCTAGTGGATGAGGTAAAGGCTGTGGATGTTGTCTACCTGGACATTAGTAAAGCCTTTAACAACATTTCCCATGGTATCCTCTGGAAAAATGAGCTGCTCGTGGCTTGAACAGGTGAACTGTTCCTTGGATAAAAAACTGGATGAGGATCCAGGCCCAGAGATTGGTGAGGAATGGAATTCCAGCCAACAGGAACCTCTTCATAAGTGTTGTTTTACAGGGCTCAGTGTTGGGGCCATTGTGTTTAATCCCTTTATCTCTGATCTGGACAAAGATCAGTTGGCATACGACCCAGATTGGTTGGAATGTTGAACAACTGGAAGGTAGAAAGGCTCTGCAGAGGGATCTGGACAGGCTGGATTGATGGACTGAGGCCAATTGTATGAGATTCACAACACTTCAAACCAGGCCCTGAGTTTTGGTCACAATAATCCCATGCAACTTTACAGGCTGGGGGAAGAGGGGCTGGAAAGCAGCTGGGTGTGCTGGTCAATATCAGCTGGACATGAGCCAGCATGTGCCCAGGGGAGAAAGGTGACCAACAACATGCTGATCTGGACCAGAAATACTGTGCCCAGAAGGACCAGGGCAGTGATTGTCCCTCTGCACCCAGCACTAGGGAGGCAGCACCTTGAATCCTGTGTTTAGTTTTGGGACCATCAATTTAAGAAGGATATTGAGGTGCTGGAGCTTGCCCAGAGAAGGGCAATGGAGCTGGCAAAGGGTCTGGAGTACAAGTTCTATGAAGAGTCACTGAGAGAGCTGGAGGTGTTTAGACTTTAGACCTTATCACTCTCACCAACTATCTGACAAGGAAATGGAGTGAGGTGATCCTTATCTCTTCTGCCGTGTACCAAATGAAGGGATAGGAGAAAAAGGCCTCAGGTTGTTCCAGAGTAGGTTTAGATTGGATATTAGAAGAAATTTTTTTATCAAAACAGTGCTAAAGAATTGCAACAGACTGCCCATATAAGTGGTGCAGTCAGCATCCCTAAAGGTATTCAAATGATATGTAGATGTGGCATTTAGGGACATGGTTTAATGGGGGACTTTTCAGTGTTAGGTTTGATGGTTGGGCCTGATGATCTTAAGGGTCCTTTACAAACTAAATGATTCTAGGATTCTATGTAAACTGACAAAATTCTGTGATGTACATAATCCTTGGTTTGGACACATCCTCTCTAGTGTCTTTGATAATGTCTGTCTTCCACAAACATTTTCCTATGATCTTCCAGCAATGAAATTCTTTTAAACAAAAGAGCCAATCAAAAAAATTTGCAATGAGATCCTGCACAGAGGTTGTTTATCAAATACTGTTTCAAAGTGAACTTCATTATCATACTATTCTAATTTCACTATCCTTAATTGCCACATGATTACATGTTTAATGCATAAAACATCAGTCATTGGCAAAGAGCACAATTTGTCTGTGTTTTGCAAAATCAAAATACATCAAGAATCAGCACAGACAACTGCACTAAAATATTTGGCTGCATACAAAATAATCCATGCAAGTGGTGGCACAAAAAAAAATCTATTAGTTTATTAAATAGGGAAGCAGAGAATTTACCTTTGTTATATTTATAGTTTTGTTTGTTGATTTCTGGTGACTTGTGCAGGGAAGCTGTTTTGGAATGCTCCTGTTAAAAGTGCTTAATATCCAGCTATCAATCATTACAGAGAACTGTAAAATTCTTTAAATTTTCTGCTCAGATTATCTGAGTGAAAGATGTAAACTCTAGTAATACTATGAGTTTAGAGCCTCTTCGTATTTTTTTTCTTTTGTATAGTTCATTTGTTACCTGAAATATCTGTAATTTATATTATATTTATTGTTTTATATTTCCAGTTATAGTCTCACACTCAAGTCACTCATTTTAAGTGTGAAAAAAAAGTAGTTTTTAATTACATTACTGTGTACTGTTTAAACCCAGTTCAAAATCTGAAATTACAATCATAACTTTCCTTCCTCATAATGTTAAAAGTCCAAACCCAGTTTTAAACTGCTGCATTCAGACCTCTAAAATACATCATCCAGTCCGAGGTGTATCCTCAGTCATGAGTTACTGCAGGCTTTTCCTGCTGTGAATTTGTTCTGCTTCCCTGCCAAGTGCATTAACAAGACAACACCTAGTTCTCAACCTCATCAGTACTCACCTGACACCTCACAAATTGTCAGATGCCAGTTCAGGCACTGAAAACCAGAGGTCTCTGTGGAGTTTTAACCTAAACTGAAAATTAGTAGTAATGTGCCTACCTGTGGCTAATCAAATGACATGAAAAATTAATTTTTATTGAGTGTTAAAAAAGGCTGGCTGAAAGGTTTTGCTAGTTCTTCATTTCCCAGCTAAGTTTGAACTTGTGAACTTTCTGATTTAGAATATAGTTCCATGCACCTTGGCAGCAAGGTTAGAGACCCTTCCCCTTCTTTCTTCCCATGTCTACCTCTTTCCCCTTTCCCCCCTTCCTCTTTTTTTCTTACTCTTTTGTTTTCTCCCAGTTAATTAACTGTGTATCTGTAAGATCCCATAAAGCATTTGTGCTGCCACTAGTGCCAGAAGAAAGTGCACATGGCATAAAATTGCAGTCAGGCAGGAAGAGCTAGAAGAAAGCAGGAATTTTTGAAATGGGGTGCTAGAGAAAAAGCATCCAGGAAAAATTGTGTCCAGGAATTTGAGATATATTTACAGTGACATTTTATTTGGGATTTAACCCCGTGTTCCACAGTACAGAACAGAATTTCCAGGCTTTCAGATCAAGGTTCAAAGCCCTTCGGAATCCTCACAGATGAAAGGCCTTTGGAAAATAAAATGTAAAAGCCACTAAAACTGCAAAAAAATCTGTCATTGTAGCCCTTAAATTATTAACAGGAATATAGTCCTCTTAGCAATAAGAGAAATTATTGCACAGTCCATATGTTCACCATGTTCAACTATAAGACAAAAACCAGAAAATGCCAATTCCTAACATGGGAAATTGTGTTCAAGGGCACATTATATATCTCCGGGTTTTGTGCAAAAATGTGTTATTTTCCACTAGGCTCCATGTCTCCACTAGTACACTTGAAAATGTGACAGCTCAGAAAAAGAGAATCTTTTGTCTCTCAGTTTCTGATTAGTTGTGAGAGATATGACTAAGATTAAGTGGCTATTTGTGTACCTAAATGCTCGTGGAAACACAACTACTGAAAGTCTCGTAGCTGCAGCCGCTGCTGAGACTCAGATGAGCTGCTCTGTTCTGACCAGATTCCACCAGTGGGTGTTTTTCAGGTCAGTCCCAGGGAAATGCACAGGTTGACTTGTCAAGATTGCACCAGGAAGTTTTCCAGGACTTAGATTTCCCATCTCATTTTGTAATTCTCTGTGTACAGAGGGTGACTATGATCTTCTAAAAGTGCTCAGAAACCTAGAAGAGACGCCACAGTTTCCCAGTGATGACTATTATTCAGTAGAGTGCCCAGTGCAGATTTTAACAGTGATTGAATAGGTTAAAAATTTTGTCAGTAGACTTGGAACAGCCATATTCTCCTGTAAAAGAAAGTTTGGAATTGGCAATAGATTAGTTTCTAAAGAAGGAAAATTTTAAAACCACCAGTTGCTGGATTTCCAAGTTACATGAATATGAATATTATATTGATGATGGAAATGATGGGCCAAAATTTCTTTGAGAAGGCCATTATGCTTTTTAAAACATTGTTTTTCTCATTCTTTATTCCTCCAAATATTTTTGGATGGGTTTTCTCTCTTGAGTAAGGTGTTATGTGCTAAAAAGTAAGGAAAAGAGTGAAGGAAATACAACAGGTGATTCTGGGGTATCATAGATTTTCCTGTCTTTTTTGAAAGATCTCAGTACTCAGACATTTTATGATGTGGTGAGATATTATTTAAAGAGCACAGAGGGACATTTTACTGATACCTTGAAGTATTGTCTTGAATCTGGACAGCAGTACTTGATTTGCCAAAGAAAACCTTAATATTTCAAAGAATCAGTAGCTCTGTGCTGAAAATTGCAAAAATTGGCTTTTGTGTTTAATTTCTGCAGCAAAAACAGGATTTGAGAATATTCTTTTATTCACCAAGAAAAATGCCCCCAAAGAATTTCACAATTAGGAATATTAATATCAAATAGGCATTCCTCAGGTTGTATTTACCAACTCTAAGTAAATTAAACTATGCTGTAGTAAACTTTTTTAAAGATAAAATTAATGCTTATGAAAACCTTCTTTGCTACACAGAAGTTTTAAAAAGCAAATGCATTTTCTTTTTTCCTTTGATATCCTAGCTCTTTTCTGTTTCTTTTCCATGTTGTCTTTTATATGTTTTTTATGTTGTCTAATGTTGCTGTTTGAACATTTTTCTGGAAGTTGCTAAGAGTTCAGGAGTTGCTAAGGAAGAATTAATTCAGAATTGCTCATGTTATCAGGGCCAAGCACAGCTGTATATACTCCAGTTAGCACCTCGTTTGCAATGGAGACAGTTTCCTGCAAGCCATGGTTAGTTAGACTCATTTTATTTTTTGGTTAGGCTGTAAATTCACAAAACAAAGTCAGTTTTGTGAACATCTAGAGTAAAATAATAGGTTATACATAATTGATGAAGGATTAATGTGTTTGTTCCCTTACACTATTCTTCAAATATTTCTCATCCTTACTCTGTTTAAGACTGCAATATAGACCTAATTAGGTAAGATTGGAATCTATTAAGTTCATATGAAAATTGAAAGAAGCTTTTAATCAGCTAGCTAGTGCTGCAATGAATTATATTTATAATCTGCACCAAAATGAGAAAGCAGAAACCTTATCAGAAGATTTTGATAAATTTTCTATTAAAAATGCCTATTCTCCTATGCACAGTTTTAAATGTTGCTCATGATGGTTATCAAATTCCCTACATGTGTGTACATTCAGAGTCTGAATGATTAGGTACAAAAATACATTTTTAATTAATGTCCTATAATTTCTATATAGGACATTATTAGAAATCATCATCCTTTTCACCCCTAACTTGATCTCTACAGTTATTTTGTCAGGTAAATAATTGTAATGTTTTAGAAAGGCTTCTGTAGTTTTGAGATATGCAATTGCTTAAATGAGTCAGTGGAACTGAGTTAGAGGTAGATGTTCATGATCAGCATCATTAATGAAAGAGAACTTTTTTGTATTACAGTTATAGGATTTCCACACACACATGCTTTATATCACAGAGAAGTAAGCTCTGCAAAGGATGCCTGTGGTTATTTTTTAGGCTCTCAGCTGCAGGTAACTTTTAGGAATTAAAAGTATTCATAATAGCATTCCTGTGTTAGTCCTATCCATCAGGTGCTTTTTTTATAGTGGGAAGGTAAGTCATTAATTTTGGTTTGTGATTACAATCAGTTATAAATTATTAATAATCATGGTGAAAAAGGAGAATAAAATTTTTATTTGCAAGGTAGCTGGAGGAAAGCACATTGCTACAACACTCTCCATTTTTCTCCTGGCTCTCAAAGCATTTTCAAGCTTCCTTAAAGAATCTCATGTCTTCTTCTCTACTCAAGGATGAGGCCTGATGCAGGGCAGTTCAATGATGCATCCCACACAGTCACAGACACTCACAGATTTATTGTTCCCGGACCTACGGCCACTTGGACACTTGGCTTCCATGATGCTTGTCCTACTCAGTAGCTAGTTTGGATGCATGTTACCCCATGTTTCAGCTCCTGGCACTCCAGAGAGATAGTCACACATGGGCCCTGTGACCCATGACTGCAGTACTCAGACACTCACACACAAACATGTTCACTAAATAGAAATCTTCTCACTGAGGGTATGACTTCCACTCCACAGAGCTGATGACTCTCCTTTGACAGACCTGGGAGCAGCTGAGGCAAATTGTTATTTCTCTGACTGGGTACCTGGGGTTTTCCCCACATTCTGTTTTGATGTTTTGGAACCCTTAACATATGCAGTGTGATTATTTTATCACATAATCTAACAATATCTTCAGGGTCAAAAAAACATGTAACATCATGCTACAGTGAGAAGCATTTCAGGAATTTTTTATCTCCATGCCTTTTCAGCTTTGAAAATGTAGGAAAAGATTGTCTACAGATCTCTACCCCAAACTGAAGATCAGCTGAAACAAAGATTTAATAAACTAGTCAAACAGACAAAATAGCTTCTTTGTATGCATATATTTTAAGAAACATTTTTGCTTTTAATTTGGTATGCATACTTTTAGTGGTCCACATTAGCATCCAATAAAACTTTCCAGCTAAGCAGAGAGGACATTGATTTAAACCAAACTTTTTTGATGCTGTGCAAGCCTGACTGAGTTTAAAGAGTGTTTGGACAATAATCTCAGCCACAATGGTGTGACTCTTGGGGTCTCCTGTGCAGGGCAGGGTGTGACCCTTGTGAGTCCTTTCCAACTTAGCACGTTCTGTGATAATCTTGGCCAAATGTTGCTTTTTGGCTCCCAGTACAAGCTGTGTCCTACCACCAGGGCTCAGCAGTGCTGCAGCAATACTCTTAACCCCAGGCATCTCATTATGTTATGATTGAAGATCTTCCCATTAACATAATAATTTTTTTTCCCTGAAAACATACACCGTAAAATTGCTTTTAAAAGTAGTTGTGATTGAAGCACTTGGCCTTTCCTTTAGATGATTAATTTTAACAATATGTGAGCAATAGGATATATTTCCTGATGGAAGCTTAGCTAGTAACATATAACATCATTAATTCATGTAGGGGGCAAATAAAAACACCCCCTTATGTATGCCAAACAGCAGCTTTAAATGATAATATACTCATGAGGAAAAGTAATTTTTTTTCCAAAAAAAGTGAATACCTGGAGAAGAATAATTGCACTTATTAGAGAACAGGGACTGCAATATCATTACCTTCTTCCCAAATACAAACCACCAAACGTAATTTTTGATGAATGGACCACAGAAAAACACTGTTTAAATGTGTATGATTTTATTTAGGTTTCAGATTTCTGTATTCACCTTGTCCTGTTCCTTTCCTAACCTAATTTCCATCTCTACCTGCTGTCTTTGTGCATCTGCCTTTCAATTAAACCTCACACCTGCAGTGGCTTCAGACTACTGACCATAGCAATTAGCTCTTTCCAATTTAGCTGAGTTCATTGAGTGCTTGTGTGACTTAGAAATAAAAAGAAAAAAAGGAAGAAAGGAAAAAGAAATGGGGTGGTTCTTTTATTTTCTTAAATATATTCCTAGTAAGTAATATGCTTTGTTCACAAAACAATTTCTCAAATACCTTTACCATTTAACAATTCCATAACAGGATAAAACACATTATTTTATGCAATGATAGATCTTAAAACCGTGACTGTCATTTCTCAGTTAAATGGACATAAAGTGAGCACACATATCTGCAGATTGAGATTGAGGGATTATTTTTTTTTTTTTTTACTAGATGTTAAACTTTGCTACTTTTTGCTGAGTGCATAGGAAACGCCTCAAAGATTTAATAAAGAAAAAGTGGGAGTGGATATATTTTTTTTTGAAGACACAGGCTTTTTGAGGGATTTAAAAAAAATGTGACAGAGTGCAGCCTCAGAAATCTTTGTATTTTACTGGGGATGTGTAACTAGTTTTTAAAAACAGGTTTGAAGCATTTAAGGTCCCTTCAAATTTGAGTCATACAGTTTGGATTTTAGCCCCATTGTAGGCACTCTAGGCTGTATTTAGACAAAAGAAACACCATAATGGATAAAATACTGAGGCTACTGAAGAGAATTTATATCAATATAATTCTGGAGACATGTTGCTTTTCTTCAAAATCTGAAAAATGTCTGTTGCATGATGTGAGAATGGGATTTTGCCCACTGTTGTTGTGAGAAATTCCCCACTGTGAAGCAGAATAATTTGACAGTTAGCTGCTGCCCTTTTTCCAAGGGGCCTGCTGTGATTTAGCATGGCTCTCTCAGCTTAATTGGTCAAATGCCAAATGTAAAGTGCTGTATAAATGTAAAATATTATTACAGTATATTCTACTTAATTGGGGTAAGTTTTTTATCTAATTCCTCCCTAGTAATTAATTTAACCTAGTGATAGTAGACTGTAATGACTTCTTTTCAATTGGTTGTTATTAGCATATATCCTGCAGAACAGCTACATGTACATATGCAGCTGATGCCAAGTAGATAAATAGAACTTTGACAAAAAATGAACTTTAAGGAGATAGGGTGGAATCTGTACCCTTTAAACAAGTGATGAACCATGCTGTGATGACCAATATTGTATCCATAATTTCTAAGCATCTCTTTCTCAAATTGAGATGGAAAGTTCTTTTATAGGGCTTATGGGATTCTGTTTTCTGGAAAAGTCCAACTAAATATCATATGTAAATATATGTATGTAAATATACTTGAAATTTCAGGTTTACTCATAGGTATAAGATAAAGAAGTTAGGTGTTTTTTCCTGATTGAAATTCATCAGGCACCCTAGGTTCACTCACTGTAGTAACACTTCCATCCTTAACAATGCCTCTTCAGGCAGAACTTCAGATCTGTAGGGGAGGACCTGCAATCAGAAGTGCTAAGATGCTGAGTATTAATATGCTGTTCAGAAAGAAGATGAGTCACAGCTGAGTTTCTCAGTTGGATGAGAAAGCTGATTTAAAAAGCTCTTACCACATGTTGCATTTCATTGTTCACCAAGTTGTGCTAGTATAATTGTGTATAGATCCCATTGTAAGCAAGGTTACTAAAATTATTTAGCTTAAAAGAAATCTGCAAAAGAAATAGCCCACAATAAGGATTAAGCCAGTCACCATCCCTAGAGTCCCATAAGTACTGTGTACTGACACAGCTGCTCTGATGATGAGGGCCAGCTCAGGCATGTGCACTTTTAGAAGGCTTTGCTCCCAAAATCAGGAGGCTGAAGGACTAATGAGTAAACTGCTTCTGAGCATTCCTTGATGTTAGTTATCAGTTTATACATGAGATGAGAATGAACTATTAAATGGAGACAGATGAATTGCCAGGGTGACTATTGATTGCTTCTGCCTTTTAGGAAAGGCAAAAAAACCAACTCACACTGCTGTAATTTGGGCTCCAGATTCAGCTGAGAAGCAGGAGCTTAGAGCAGGACTGGCTGAAGCTTTCTTCTCCAGTTCCACCTGAGGGAGAGTTAACAGTATGTATTTTCCACTGAAAACAAAGTTTTCCTGGCTCACCAAAGTCTCTGGTAGGAAGGAAGATCTACCTTTGAGGTTGTTATCTACTATGTACTGTGTGAGACCTCCTTAAATGGTTGCATGACTGGCAAATCAGAAGTCTAGAAGAGTCAAATTTTAGGCTTAAACCCAGTCTGAGCAAGGCATAAGTTGAACCCTAGATTGTTAGTTCCAGTGTCCAAACAAATTGCATTTAGGTGGTGTAAACATCTTCAACATCTTGTTTTTTCCCCAATTTCTGTGTACTTTTGACATGCATCTTCTCTGGACATGTGACATTTTCAGGATGAGGACCACCCCTCTGTGTGGAAAAAGGAGCACATTGTGGCTATTGCTGTGGGCATCAGAGAGTGGAGTGTTTTTCCAAAATCACAGCTCCTTAATGGCTCCCCCAGGGAGCTTCTAACTGGAAAAGTGCAGAGGGAAGTGTTGGAGACAGGCTTATCTGAAAAGATGGTCACATATGTGGCAGTTTAATGACAGCTATGAGAACTGAGCTCTTTAAAAAACAGTCTGATCCATACACAGATAATATCTATTTGGTCTTCTTTCTATTATGCTAGCTTGAATGGAAACCTGTAATGGCATAAAGTTTCTTCTAATTAACATGGTAAATCATACACTATAAACAAGATTTTCTTATCAATTTCTTTTTACAAATACATGTACTTCTTCAGGCATGTTCTGGTTTTCTTTGATGATTTGGATTCATAATACAGATAAAGAAAACTAAGAAAAATCCTCAAGTCAACAGTTTTGAAGTATTCAGTATTTAGGTTTGAGTTTATTTTCACTATGAAATGCTTCTGGAACCAGGATGAAATTTAGATACTGAATGGTTTGAAAATAATACATTTATAGAGAAAAATGGTCTTATAAGAAATGTAAAAGAATTGTATTCATTACTCTGGGGGCAGTTTTACCACCACATTATTTTTATTGTAGACATATTTCTCTGGATATTGAACCAGCTCAGCACACATAAGAGCCATAACATACTCTTGTTATTAAGTTTATTTTTTTTTGTGATCAGGAAGCAAGCATTTCCTGGTTAAGAAGTTACTTGACTCCAAATTCTATACAGAAATCATAATCCCACATTTTCATGTACAATACAGGTGAATTTGAATCTTATCTATCTGGTGCTTTTCCTTACTTTATTTTTTTAAGCAATTATTAATACCTCTCAAGATCTTAAGGTCGTCTAGGTATCTGTGCATGCAGATTTTTAAGACACATATTTAGTTAAATATCTTTTAAAAGTACGTGGAATAAGCTGAATATTTTGAGACCTTGAACAATGTCAAATCTGTAGATTTAATTTGAATATCTCCATTCTACCCAAACTGAAACTTTGTTTTCCCTCACTTGCTTGTTTTACTGTAGATGAATTGTATTTTGGTAGCAGTAATAATTTTTTTCAATGTAAAGAACATGACTGGCCTTTTTGACAGTATTTCAAATTATTCTCTTTGTGAAATTAATTAATTTCTACATGTTTGTCTCTGTATTTTTTCTGATTTTTTTCCCATTCCATTCTTCTCTTTTTTCCTTCTTTTTCTCTCAGGTAATTTTACCAGTCTCCATGTCAATGGAGATGAACCCTAGAGAGACATCAATAATGTGATTCTTTGTGTCTTCTTTTAGGCCTTTGTACCAATATTTGGGAAATGAAACAAGACAGAGTTTCTGATCATTTCAAACTGAGAACTAGGAATTGAGGAAATAATTATTGTCACTCTGTGTAGTGGCTGAATACATTTCCCTGTAACTTTCTTTATCCTTGATTTTAGAAAGGACCAGAAGTGTATGAGTTTTTGTGTCTTCACAACCCCATACAAGAATTGAATAAAAAAGATGCATTAATCAAATGAAGGAAGCAAAAGAGCCAGAAGCAGAAACTAGACAAATTGTAATGATGAATAAAATACTTTCTTTTTTTCTTTTTGGACACAAAGAATAAATGAAAAGACATCATATAAAAGGAAAAAATCTTCTCACTTATTCTTTTTCGTATTCAAGTTTGGATACTTTTATTCTGGAAGCATATTTTAATTTGATGTATTTTTTCATGTTCAGGATTTACTGGATGGAATTAAAGGACTTTTATTATAACTGGCCATCAACTGGGCCATGACAGCAGTGAATTGCTGAAGAAAGCAACTGCAATGGTATTTTGTGTGGAATGGAGTCGTCACTGTGGTTTGAGGTTACATACTGGATTTACGCTTCTCAGTGTAGAAGAAAGGTAATGATAATTTGCAAATTATGAAGGTGTTTATGGCTGAAACTTGCATTAATTTGCTCTGTGATATTAAAGCTAAAAAACAGGTGTAGATGCCTGGGAACATAAATTTAAAGACTGAAGACATGAATGCTGGTAACCTCATTCTTAAGTATTTAAAGGTTTTTAAGTCTCTGTTCTGAGCTGAGGTGCTTTCATCTGTCTTGGTTATTCAGTAAGAAATATTTGTCTTAGTTTTTGCTCAGGTTATAAATTCACAGGTAAAGCAGAGTGGAATCTCTTTCCCTAAATTTTCTATTTTCTAGACCATTATTTATGTGACTTAGTACCCCTGAATTCTTGGTATGGGAGACGTGGCAAGGGCTCTACTAGTGCCATTCTAATTCAGTTGAAAGTTTTTGAGTCTTACGGTCGGTAATCATTTGAAATATCACATTCTTTTTTTCTCCTGTTTCATCTCCATAATGGTTGAAAACTAGAATTTAATGTGACTTTTTCACTTGGAGGGAAAAAAGGTTTTGTTATCAGTTCCAGTGTTCATCTTTCATTTCTATTTTTTTCTGATCAGATTTTCCCTTCAATAGCTTTTTCTACCTTTGATACTATGTTAGGTCACCTTGTTATGTTAAGGACTGTGGAATGGGTCCTCTCCTTTTTTAAAAAAAGAACCACTGAAATATGTAGAAACCAACACAGAATCCCTGCCATTCCAATATATTAAAAAACCCTATTTTTTTTGCCCCTAGTACCATTTTTATAATATAAATATTCTCATTACAATAATACTTCATTTTCTGTTGGTTTTGTTGACTAATAATTTGCTATAAAAGAAATGTATGTACAACACATTGGAACATAAAAGGTTTGGTATGAAAAATAGGATAATCTTGACACATTGGACAACTGCCCAATTATAACTATTCTGCTGAATTTGGTCTTCAGTTAGAAATGGTTGTAAATTTCTGTTGGACATTTTGACAATTTTGTCTTCCTCAACCTGTAAGAGGATTAAGTATATATTTTTATATGCAGGGAACTTCTTTTTACTTTGGTCTATATTGTGAAGAGAATGGATGTACTGGACCATAGAGGATATCTTAGAGAATTCATCAACATCTTATGCCTCATACAAATCCATTGATTTCACTTAGAATTAATCTCACCTGCTTAGTTCACATCACTGTGATTAAATGGTAAAAAAAAAGAGCAAAAAAACCTCCTCATCAAGACCTGATCCTGCACATTCATTATGCAAATTGTAGCTTGTACATTTACCTGGAGTATCCTGGTTTCCATGAGAGCATACAGCACTATTGCTCTCATATGCAGACCCACTTATGGAAGTAAAAGCCACAGTAGTTTGTTCTGTGAATAATGTCAGAAATCCTAAATTAAATGTGGTGATCTATTTTTCTGATATATTATTTGTGGGCAAATATTAACCCCATGGCAACTGCAATGATGAGTAATTTTTGTTTGAGAGCTACTAAAGCCTAAATATGTTTGTCTAGCTTCCTATGTAAAACAGTCTCAGTATTTTTTTTATTACTATTTTAGCATCAAGGCCAAGAACAAGTGGTTGCACCAACCATATTTTCTATTAAAGAGATTTCAGTGTTCCTCTAAAGTGCTAAGTCACATTTCATACCCTTTAACAAATTTGTTTCAGTGTCATATTGGTCTCTCTATTTTAATTAAATTTTAAAATTCACATATTTAATTTCAGCTTCCTCTACTTTCAGCTAAGCCATTGCCTGCTAGATCCATATTCAAAGAATTTCCATTACTTTGAAAGAGAATATTAGTGTAATGCTACTGGAAGTAATAAAGAGTAGGAATTTAGTTGTAATAGTATATCAGATTGTGGTTGCCAGAGAAATCAAACAAATGGCAACATAGATTTCAGCTGGTTGTCACAAAACTGAAAAATGACCAATATTAGACTTTTACATTCTCACTGTTTTAAGATTTTAAAGAACTCCTGTCAGTAATGATGTAGTGCATTGCTGCTTTCTGTTAAGGACATTATTAATCTGATTAGCAATCTTTCCATGAAATAGCAAGCAAGCATTAAAAACTCATTCTTCCCCTTTTATATTCTGATCCTGACATTTGGTGTTGATCCAAGTAAAAAAGTGTGTTTTATCTTCTAAATATGTGTAATACAATGAATTTTAGAGAATAACAGCTATACCCAACAACTGATTTCTTTTCTCACATATAAAACAAGTATTGCGTAAGTGGAATATGTGCTTTCCTGCTTTTGGATTGATTATATTTAAATTTATTGAAAACTAGATATTTTTCAAGTAAAACTATCATTTCTTTCCTGTGAAAGAGCTAGCACTCACACTATTATTATTTTTGTTGTTGTTGTTGTTCTTGATCTCTTGTTATATCTTTCTGCTAGTTTCCCATAAATGACCTGGAAACATTAAAACCTTTGTCCTTTTTTTTTTAGAAACAAATTAATTTGCATGGCAGGTTATCACAGTCTTCAGATGGTTATAATGGAAGTACAAATGTCCCACTTACACCAACATGGTGCATTCCAGCCTTAAAACTTCCAATTTTTAAACTTCAATTCAATGGCAAAAAATGTATTGTTTGGGGGCTTTTTGTTTTGTTTTTCTCTGCTTTAGATTTTATTGTTTGTTTTTTGGTTTTTTTTGTTTGTTTGTTTTTTTTTTTGTTAACTTGTTTAGGTTTGTGGGGTTTTTGGAGCTTTTTTGTTATTTTTTTTTTAATGAACACTTAAGATCTTGAGTCAGTGGTGGGGTCTAATGCAATCAATTTATTGAGAGTCAGAAAAGTTCAAGGACCAAATACATGTTGGTCTACTGGGAGTACATTTAATGCATGACATATAAGTAAATAAATTGTCTCATTGCCTAATATTATATTATAGAACAAGTGAAACCAGAGGTCTTTTCATTAATGAAAGTCTTCTGAAGCTTGGTTCTGCTTTTCTTGAAAAAACATGAAAAAAACAGAGCTGTTGAGATTAAACAAATCATTATTAAAGTGACCATCATCTTTCATAGACACTGTTGCCTTTTTCCTAACCTGGAAATGAAACTCAAGATAATTTTAGTAAGGAGGTAAAAGGGGGTCTTTATTTAAAGGCCTTCAGAGGCAGTTATGGAAAGATGTCCATAAAAGCCCACTCCCTCCAGAGATGAGTACATCTTTATAGGTTTTAGGAAATTAACATAACTGATTAAAAGCACCAATTAGGAGGACAAATGGTGGTGAAATCCATCCCCCAGCTCAAGCCCCTTCTCTGGAGTCCCTCCCTCAGCACTAGCTGTACTTTGCCCATGAAAATGTATCTCAAAGAGTTGTTCTCAGCCTTGGTTCCCAGGAAGAACCAAGGTAGCACTGGGGCCTTGTACCTCTTGGGGCTTGGAATTCTTTTGGCTTTTTGCTAGGGAAAGACCATGAAAAAGTACTGGGAAGACTAGCCACTTTTATGATAGGCAACAAAGCTACAAATGTATGTGCAAAGAATACAGAGAACATATAAAGGAAAAAAGGCAAAACCCAAATCGGCATCACATAACAACCATTGCAATTATTAATTGATTTAGTGATTAATTAAGTCAAGAATTACTTTAAACTTGGTTCTCTTCTTATATTTATTTGGACCACTTGTTTTGGTCATCAACTTAGCAATGGATGTCTGATTTCTGCCTTAGAAAATCCCGCCATTTAAGTCTTAGAGCACCTGAACTTTCAGCAGAATAACACAGATTATCCTGTACACATTTAAAAAGAAGGCCCTTTTTAAAGAAGACACAATCACTGGGGAAGGTGGTCTGTCTATGTTCTTAATGGGACAGTTGATCAGCAGAGCAAGTAAAACATGGAGCAGTTCCAGATTCAATCCCTTCTTTTCCCTTAAACTGCAAATTAACTCCATAAGGCCATGAAAGTACCTTAACCCTCTGATCACTTGGGTGTTTTGCGAGGTAGAGTTGTCCAGCATCTCTCTTTAAATTACCCATGTTGGATGGCATACTTGAATGCTGATTACAGTTTTCTGAGGTGTGAAGAGAAGGGGTGAAACCATAATTATTCTGTGGTGGTGTACTGTGATGCTGGTGCCCAGGTACTGGCAGGGGGACTGAGGGGCAGCCTCTGTGAGGGCAAGTCAGGGCTGCCCTGTGCTGCACCCAGCCAGATCCCACTGGGACATCGTGGGCTTCTCCAGGAAAATGTCCTTAAGAGCAAAACGCAGAGTAAGCCATGTGAAGTAAGGAAAAAAGTGAAAAAAAAAGATGTGAGCACCAAGGCCAGAAAAAAATTATGGGAAGGAATTTCTCCAGGCAGCAGAAAAGAGGTTTCCCAGCAGCCCACAGAGGTGGCATAGCAGATATTTACACTGCAGCCTGTAGTGGACCCTGTGCTGGAATGAGTGGATATTTCTTGCAGGGATGAAGGACTGTGGAGAGTCCAGCTGGTCTCAGTTTGTCCTAAAGAATTGCAGCCCATGCTAGAGCAGAGGAAGGAGTAAGGGAGAACTGTTATGGACGGATCCCATTTCCTGTGTCCCTCCAAATAGAGTAGAGGGAATCAGAAATGAAGAAATGAAGTTGAGCCTGGAAAGGAAGGAGAGAGGGGTTGAAGGAATGCTGTTTTAAGGTTTGGTTCACACCATTGAAATATATATTTTAATTGGCAATAAAAATATTTTTTCCCCAAGAAAAGGATGATTTGTTCATGTTGGTAGCCCGTAGTAAATTAACTTCTTGTCTTTATCTCAACCTATGACCTTTTCCATATTAATTCCTCCCCCTTTCTTTTTGAGAAGGTAGAGAGAGAGAGCAGGTAGGTGAACTTTTGGCAACCAGCCCAGGTAAACCCATCACAAAATATTATGTCATTTCTGTCAAAAGGTTTCATTTACTGCTCTACAGAGCATTATATGAAGTTGTTTGCTTTTTAGAAACTTTAGGGCCAATACATTTTGGTTTTCTTTTTTGAATGTATTTATTTATTTGCTTTTTGGCATTTCTCATTGCTGAATGGGACAGACATAACTGCTAAAAAAAACTAATCTGGGGAAATTGATATGTTGACTTTTTCTATGCTGTTAAAAACTTTCATGAAATATGAGTTACTCTAGGCCTTACTAGGCTGTGTTCTGCTACAGATCTCATTCACTTGTTTTTTTTGTGAAAGTTTCCTGAATGTAAATTATTTAAGACTGATTATTGAAGGCTGAGTGAACTGGATTTTTCCAGTGAAAATTTGGCTTGATCTCCAGTGCGCATATAATTACCTGAATCCCAAACTTGTCATAGGCTTGACATGTTTACCCATATTAAATTCATTTTTATGGGTAGCACTCGCACACCACGTCTGAATCAGCAGACAGTAACTGACTGCTGAGAGGTGCAGAGGATAAATGCCTGAACAGCTTTTTGAACTGCTTCTCAGCTGTTTCCTGGCTCTTTGAGCACTCACAGTCCATTTCATGGCAAAATTAAACATTAGTTCAAACCGCCACTGTAGGGAGTTTGAGACAATGTGCTTTACTTAGCTTTGACAAAGTCACTTAGAGCTAAGAGGAATCTTACTGCTTCTCAGCTGCTAGCTGGTACTAGGCAATTGAGACAGTTTCTAATTGTGTGAGAACATTTCCTTGATTCTGTAACAGCATAAATGACCCCTTTCTTGTTCCAGCTCAGGCTGCTTCAGAGGAGGAGTACCCCAGCGATCAGATACCCATTCCTACTGTGACTCCGTGGGCACCAGCAGTTCTGCTTTCTATAATTGTCCAGCACTGGATGGTAGGGTTTGTGTAGTGCTGTGCATTCCCTCCTCACCTTTGTGTCACAAACCAGGAATGGAAAGAGTTAGAGAAGGATGACATACACACTGATGTCCTCAGAGGGATCACAGATTGAGAATGGTGGTTTTCTTTGGACTGAAGCTGATGGGAGATGTGCAAAGGGTCTTCCCAGAGCTTCTGATCTTGGTTTTTAAGCTGGAGCTACTCAGAGCAGTGCCACTAACACAGCCTGTTTCTGATGGATGCCTACTTAAGTGATACTAACAGATGAGAAACAAAAAAAACTTCTTAAGAGGCCACAGATTATATTTACATTTGCCTGTCTCTTCATGGTTATACTCTGCTGATTTTCTCTAGAGAAGGGAGAGGTGAAAATCACTGTTACATAATTATATCCTTTGAAGCATTAAGAGGTGTGTGCCTCATGTTAAAATACTGAAAGAAAAAATGAGCCAGGACAGGGGTTTCAAAATGTAACTTTTATTCTAGAAAATAATTAAATCTATCATTGCAGACAGAGATGAAATTCTAGTTGTGTTTCAGGAGTGGATGATGGGAGCACTGACTACATCTTTTTGAGTACATCTTATAGCATATGATCAACTCACAGTCAACCCCAAAAGCTTGCAGGATCTGCTGCTCCATCTGAATTGCTACAAATCTATAGGGCCTGATGGGATTCATCCAAGAATCCCCAAAGAGCTGGCTGATATCGTCACAAAACCTCTCTTGATGGTTTTTGAGTTGTCTTATAAATCCAAAAAGGTTCTAGTTACTTGGAAACTGACAAATGTTGTGCTGATTTTCAAGAACAGCAAGAAGGAGGACCCTGGACACTCTAGGCCTGTCAGTCTCTCTTCAGTGCCTGGTAAAGCTATGGAGATTATTCTGGGAGGTATTGAAATTCACCTGAAAGAGAATGCAGTCATTGGCCACAACCAGCACAGCATCATAAGAGGACAATCCTGCTTGTCAAACTTTATTTCCTTTTATGACAAGGTAACCTACCTGGCTGATCAAGGGAAGCCAGTTGATCTTTTTGGATTTCAATAAAGCTTTCAATGCTGTCTCCCACAGAGTCCTTCTGGATAAAATATCCAGCTCACAGCTGGATAAACCCATCCTGTGATGGGTGAGCAGGTCAGACACAAAGGGTTACAGGGAATAGGGTGAAATCAGACTGGGGACCTGTCACTAGGCTCGGTGCTCTTTAACATCTTCATGAATGATCTGGATGCAGGACTGGAAGGGACACTGAGCAAGTTTCCAGATACAAAACTGGGAGGAGCTGTTGACTCCCTCAAAGCCAGGGAGGCCCTGCAGAGACATTGATAAACCTGAGGGCTGGGCAATCACCAACCATATGAGATTAAACAAGGGAAAAGTTCCAGATTCTGCACCAGGATGGGACAACCCAGGATGTACAGACAGACTGGGGAATGAGAGGCTGGAAAGCAGTGCAGGGGAAAGGGACCTGGGGGTCCTGGTTGATGGAAAGCTGAACATGAGTCAGCAGTGCCCTGGCAGCCAGGAGGGCCAGCCCTGTCCTGGGGGCATCAGGCACAGCATTTCCAGCTGGGCAAGGGAGGGGATTGTCCCAGTCTGCTCTGCACTGGGGTGGCTTCAGCTCAAGTGCTGTGGGCATCTCTAGGCACTACAATATAAGAATTAGAGACTTTCCAAAAGAGGACAATAAAGATGATGAAGGGCCTTGACAGGAGACTGAATGAAGAGCAGCTGAGGTCACTTGGTCTGTTCAACTTGGAGAAGACTGAAGGGACACTTCATTGCAGTCTCCAACTTCCTTGTGAGAGGAAGAGGAGGGGCAGACACTTCTTCCTGGTGGCCAGGGGCAGGACTTGAGGGAAAAACCTTAAGCTGCATCAAGTGAGGTTTAGTTTGGATATTAGAAAAAGGTTCTTCAGCCACAAGGTGGTTGGGCACTGGAACAGGGTCCCAAGGGAAGTGATCACAGTATCAAGTCAGCCGGAATTGAAAGGGGTATTTGGAGAATACTCGCAGGCACATGGTGTGACTCTTGGGAATGGTGCTGTGCAGGACCAGGAGTTGGACTTGGTGATCATTATGGGTCCCTTTCAATTCAGCTAGTTCTCTGACTCTGTGATATTTTATTACACTTGCTGCCTTTTTTGACAAAACACTGCTCTTAGTCTTCCTCAGATAGCAGGTCATGGGGATATTGCCTATCTGGGTTTTTTGGGATGTTTTCTTGACACATCCTCTAACTAGCACTTATTGTTTTCCTTACAGCTCAGAATGTACACCCTTACTGACTTAGAAAGTTAATTCTCTGCTGTCCCTTGGAGAGAAGTTTGATTGTCAGATTAGATGAAGTGAACATTGATCAAAATGAATGGGTCTGCAGTAAGGAAAATTAGACCAGTGAATACTGGATTGGTGCCAATCTCCCAGAAGTAAAGGTGCTTGGTAAAAAGTAAGGTTTGTCCTTTTGTTTTTATATCAGGAAGATATTGATGTCATGTTTGTGACCTTAAACAGCAAAGAAAGGACTTTGATTTTAATGATAAGAAAAGGACTTTGACTTTAGTGATGCTCAGCATATTCATTGGATCTTTCATTGGGGATTCTGGTTCTTATCACCAGAGTTGTAATATTTCAAAAGTTTACTCATGTGTTTTTGATAACATCTTGTGTTAGGTTGACCCTGGCTGGAAGCTCAGGGGCTAAAGGCCCACTAAAGATGCTATCACTGTCTTCCTTAGCTGGACAGGGGAGAGAAGATATAACAAAAGACTCATGGGTTGAGTTAAAGGCAAGGAGAGTTCACTCATCAGTTGCCATCATGAGCAAAAGCGACTCTACTAGGCGAAATTATTTTATTTCATTACTAATCAAATAAGAGAAGAAGGATAATGAAAAACAAAACCAAATCTTAAAAGCTCCATTCTCCTTCTCTCAACTCCACCCTTCTTCTGGGGTTTAACTCCACTACCTTCTCTCTGACAGTACCACAGGAGTAAGGGGAATGGAGGATGCTGTCAGGTCATCCACAAGTTGTCTCTGCTTCTCCTTTCTCTCCTGGGAGAGAACTTCTCACACTCTGCCCCTGCTCCATCGTGGGGTCCCCACCATGGGAGACAGTGATCTGTGAACTTCTCCAAGGTGAGTCCTTCCCACAGACTGCAGGTCTTCATAAACTGTTCCATTGTGGGGTCCCTTCCACAAGGTGCACTCCTTCAGGAAGAGGTTGCCCCTGTGTGAGTTCCCCATGGGGTCACAATGTCTGCTAGAAATCCTGCTCCAGTGTGAGCTCCTCTTTCCATTGGGACACAATTTCTGTCAAGAACCTGCTCCAGTGCAGGATTTCCACAGGGTCACAGCCTCATTTGGACCTCCACCCCCTCTAGAGTGGGGTTCTCCATGGGCTGTAAGTGGATCTCTCCTTCCATGGGCTGCAAGGCACAGCTGCCTCACCATGGACTGCACCAGGGGCTGTGGGACAATCTCAGCTGTGGTGCCTGGAGGAACTTCTCTCCCTTCCTACATGACCTTGGTGTCAGCAAAGTTGTTGCTCACATAATCCCACTCCTTTCTTTGCCTTCAAATGCTGTGGAAATTGAAATGCAGCAACTTCTTTCCTTTTCTTAAATCTGTTACCCCAGAGCACTATGGCTATTGCTGATGGTCTTGGTCTTGGCAAGCAGCAGGTCTTCTTAAAAAATGTCCAGCTGGGTTATATTTTTCAGACCTATTTCAATGAAAAATTCTTCTGTCACAATAAAACTTTTAAGTACTGTCTAGTTATAGATAAAATTTTAAAATAACATAATGAAAATTTTGCAGCCAGAGAAATTAAATACTTGCAATTAATTCACCTGTTTCTTTTTATTTTCATTTTTAACAGAAAGAAACCTTACTGAAGTCTCAAAATTTCTCAAGAAAGAGGCATGATTTTCAGTGGGGTCTTCTCTGTGGTTGGTAAATTGGGTTTTAAAAATATTTACATATTCATGACTTGGATATTAGTTTTAATTTTCGTTGTTATTTTTTTTAAGTGCCACATAAAATACTCTCTCTAGTTCTTAGTTAAGACTAAAAGGAACACTATTGAAAATAAAGGTTGAATACATTGAAATGGCACACACTTTTGATTAGTATTTAAAAATAAGGAACTCAAAATCACTAGAATGTTGTGGTGTAAAGCTAGAAAGATGAAGCTTATTCTGTATATAGAATACTAAAATTGACTAAGGTAAGTGTCTAAATTATACATTTAGGTCTGGAATACATTTTTGAGTAATAAAAATAGTAATATATTTTTCAGTATTTAAAAACAAAAAAGGTAGGATAAACAGAACAATTTAAAGAAAAAGACACATTGCTTAAATCAATTTCTCATGAATCAAAATAGAATATATTCTGTAAGGCTCCAGTGCTCTCCTAAGAAAACAGAAGCTGAACAAAATCATATTTTAAAAAAATATTTTTCTTCAACATACTTACCTGTTTGGTGGCTGCTTATTGTACACATCTATTAGTGTTCCAATTTATTTCAATGGCCTATAAAAAGAAAAAATAGGTAACATTTTTCCCTCCCAGACTCCTTCCTAAAATCCCAGCAGGACCCCATCAGTCTCCTTGCAGAAAAGCTCTCATTCATCAACATCTTTGAGAACACAGAACCATAGAGGCTTGAGTTTTTATCTGGCAGCTACACAGAAGGTGCAGTTGAAGCAGTATTTTAGAAACTCTTTAGCACTTGGTATATAACAATTTACAGGAATTTGAAAATATTCCCAGCATAACAAAGCTTGTATAAATACTTTGACTGAAAACTTTCAGAACCAATTCAATCTGAGAAAGCAATGGTTCTGTCCTGCCTCTGTATATGTTCTTTAATAGTACTATTCTAAAATTTTTGGCAGAGCATAAGATGATTTTTTAAAGAAGCTGAAGAAAATATTTACAGACTATTTGAAACCAGTGGTTGAATCCAAAGAGCTTCAGGAGGCTTGAAACAATGATGCAGTTTGATAAAAAAGGGATAAACTTTTAGTGCTGCCAGTGTATATATTAATAATTAGTGAGGAAATTTAAAGGAAAAAGTCTTTTACAACATTCCACAGGAGCAATAAGATATATTATGGGGAAGAGGACACATGCTCCTGATCTTTCCAGGCTGAGAGGATCATTTAAGAGGAAGACTTGTTTGTGCTGCAATGAATATTTGGTAATCCTTGAAAATACCAACACTAGAGTACAGAGCATTCTGCACTCCAGTATTCACTTCTACCATGGGATCTAAAGGATGTTGTTTGTCTAAGTGCAAAATGAATGACATTCTAAACCTTCTGCTTGGGAAAAACAAAGAGCTACCAGCCTCTGTTCACCAGCTCTCAGAACTTATAGGTATTCTATGAAACACATTTTTTCATTCTGACAAATATGTGTATGTGTTTCAGCCTGTAGCATTTCAACCATTGCTGTTTGTCCAGATAATATTTAGTTTCTTGTATTTTAAGAACAAAAATAGTAATAATAATAATAATAATAATATAATAATAATAATAATAATAATAATAATAATAATAATAATAATACATTCTTCTTATTAAAGTAAAGGATTTTTCCTAACACAATATGCAGAATTCAAGGATGTGAAAATGCAGTGATAATTTTTTCACAACTGATAACTTAATCAGTTGCAATCTTAATCACATAATTGATTATCCAAAAGAACAAAAATATTCTATTATGTATTCTGGAGAGGAAAAAAAAGGTAATTAAGACAACCTCTCATGTTATGCTTACCTGGTAAATTTCTGATTGTTCATCTGTGAAAGACCATTACTGTTAATAAAAATATGCCATGTAGTACAATGTAGCTGTGGGCATCTTCATTTAATTTTTCAATGCCCTATTATATTGGAATTCATGACATCTTTTACCTAAATGAAAGCACAGACATCTAATAATTGTTTAGAGGACACCTGTTAAATAAAGATGAATCTTGAAAATTTTGTCCAGGTCTTAATTTATCAAAAGAGTGTATTATCACTGATCTTGATGGCAGCTGAGAAGATCACTAAGGAACTTTATTAATATTAGGTTCAGACTCAAAAAAAGCTTGGACTTTATTCATTCAAAGCCCTGTGGAGTTCTGACTAGACTTTTATTTACTCTGATTTGACTGTTTGCTCTAACCTTCAATGTCATTCAGAATTTGTTTTCCACATTTACCCTTTTACCCTTTGTCGTTTCTTTAATTTCCCCTCATTTCCTTTTTCCTTTTCTTTCTGTCTATCTTCAACTAGCTCTAGGTACCCTTCACCCTATTAGAAATGTGAAGTAAAGCACTGTTGCCAGTCATCATATAATTTTTTTGTGTCTGTTTTTTTCTTCTGCCTTCCTGTGTTTAAATTATTTTAGCTCAGAGCCCTTTTAGAAAGAAACTCCCTGTATTTCCCCAAGAAAAAGATCAAACATACTGGGGCTCTGTGCTATGCTGATCCTTGGTTAAAATCCTAAAAAGCGTGATTCTCTTATTATCCACAATAATACTTGTAGTCAGCTTGAGTTAAATACACTGCAGTCTGTGTTTCATACATGCTCACTTTATATGTCTATAGGTTTAAATTAGCCTTGAAGATGAGACTGTCACATAGGTAGTAGAAATCTGCTAAGTTAGTTATGACAAATTATATATTCCAAAACTAACATTTATGGCCTTACAAATATGGCCCAGAGCAAGAATTTTTTATTCCATTCTAAGACCTGTCTGTGTATATCTGCATATAAAATTGATACTTATATTTGAAAGTATAATTTCAGTGCCAACAAGATAACAAATTACATTCTCAAGACCTTCCAATGGTAAAAGTTAACCTAATATTTATCTGCTAGGCATTATTCTAGACTTGTGTTTTGTGTCACAGAACATGGGGGGGGTAACGAAGCAGGTTAGATAAATTAACTAAATTCTTTAAGAGTCCAGCATCCAATAATTCACTAAGAGCATAGACATAATTCCACTGAAATGCAGAGGAGTTTCATTACAGGATTTCAGTTGATGTGGTGCTGTGCATAATGAAATGTTTCTGTGTTGTATGCATTTCATTAGAAAATTTATACCATATTATCCTTTTATGAAGATCTCACTGTACACATTATGATGCAGACCTAAAAAGTGTGTTATCATTAATCAAGACATAATAAAATCAACAGGAGATCATGTCTTTTTTTCATTTCTTTGTCATTAAGCATGGGGGGGTTAAAGAAATTCACATCTAATGTAGGTATTTTAATGATTAGCATCTCTGTAATGGTTGAGCTTGTAATTTGTGTACAGATTTAGGCTATTATTATGTGGCACAAGAATTTTGTTTCAGCAAGTATTGTCTGGTAACGCCTGTAAGAATAGCAGAATACAGATAGATCACTGTGGAAAACTTGGGTTTCTTTATAGCTTCCTGGAGATGCTTTCTCTTGGATCTAATACCAGTGATAGGCTGGATATGTTAATTCAATTCAGTGTTACATAATTAGCAGTGGAAGTAAAATAACAATGCATTAAATTTAGGCTAATCTATAACCAAACCCCTATTTTCATTATATGTGTATGAAAAGTGACTACATTTTACCACTAAAATAAATCCCAAAGAAATTCCAGAAACAATTGTTAAACTGGTATTTTAAAGTGTCATCTGTTGAGTCAGTCTCTGAAACTAGAGATTGTCCTTGATCCCTTTACAAAAGCAACCAATCGTTTAACTCTTATAGAGATAAAACCTTCAATATAAAGAAGTAAACCTCCCTCTCTTTCAAAAAAAAAAAAAGTGAATTAAATGCATTTAATGCCTTTTTTTTTTTTCTGTGAGGGTGACTGAGCACAGACACATATTGCCTAGGCTGTGCAGTTTTCACCTTGGAGATTTTCAAGAGTGTCTAGACAATGCTCTGGGCACTCTGCTCTAAATGATCCTGTATTAGCAGATGGGGTTGAACAAGGTGACATCCAGAGGCCTCTTCCAAACTCAATCATTCTGTGATTAAATGATGAATTGCATTTGTTGTTGGAATCAGCTTCCTATTTCCTCTCAAAGTTCTCAGGCAACATATGTGTTGCTCACTGGGCAATGGCAACAAACACACAACTGTAGATGGTAAGAAGAAAGGATCTGGGTACATACCAGCTGCTGGCAGCATCCACCCAGAGTCAGTACTTACACTTCAGAAAATCTCTTCTGTCACTAGAGATGAGAATTACTATATTATTTGAAACAACTGCTATGTTACCACAGCATATGTTAAGATCTTAAAATATTAATCAGTGTTATCTTCTGTTATTTATATACAAGACTGAAGTCAAAATTATTAAAGAGAATGTGGGAGATTTAACAAACATGTACATTCTGTGCATGATTTCATGCAATAGTCAGTTTGACACTTCTAATGTATAAGCTCCTGCCTCATGTTAAATAAATTTGACATTTATTGGGTAAAATCTTCACTTTGATATCCAAGAGAAGTAGTTATTATAAAGAATTCTGGATTTAAATCTATTTTGCATATGCCAGTTTCTATTTAGATAGTTCTTTATGACTAAATCAGACCTTCTTTACTGGCATGATGAAAAGCACCCCTATAAGAAGCTTGTCTCTGCCAAATTTCAGCTTCCTAGATACAGCTAATTCTATGCTAGATGTTTGCAAAAAGTGGCAATGAAATATATGATATTGAAGAGTTTTGTTCAGTAATTGTAATTTCATTCAGTCTGAAATCTTTCAACTCCCCCTTCCTATGTCCACAAAATTTTCCCTGAACAGATACCAGATCCTGATATTTGGAGAGGCTTAGAAAGGATTACTGGAGGAAATGTCAGACAGCCTTTACTTTGTGAGAAATATTTTCACTAAAAATATCTGAGTATAAAATAAATGAATGGCCGTGGTTTCTCCTTTTCCAAAATGAGAACTTGGTAATAGAGCCACCCTTTCCTCCAGATGGAAGGACAGCACAGGCTGTTCAGAACCATCTCAACACATTCATAAGTACAAATAAAAAGTTCTGAATGGCTCACCAGTGATCTGATATCTTTCCCACTGCACACAACTGCTCAGAGATCACTGCATTCCCAAGTGAATGAGGTCCTGCTTTGCTTGGAAAACTGACAAGAAGTAGAAGGATCCTTACAGCTATAGCTGATTTAGTGGTGTAGGATGGCTCTGCGGTCTGTATGGGACCTGATTTTCTCTAGATGTGCATTATCATCTTCTCTCTTCTTGAGAGAGAAGGAAACAAAGGCAATGGTAGAAGATATTTCACTGTGCTCTTGACTTGAGTCTCATCTGAAGGAACATGGCACAGGGATCTTGGAGTGAGGCATCAAGACCGAGCTCTGGGATATCTGTTTGACTTTGACTGAGACATGGAAAAGTCTCTGCTGTAAGCACAGAAAACTTTCTGTGTTTAGAAGTGTTATCCTGCTGCTTATTTCATCCTCCAAACCACATACTAATTCAGGTTATCTTTATTGATTTTGTTTTGTTTTGTTCTATGAGCCCTCTGCTAGGTCTAAAAGATTTGAAAAGGACTTGCCAGTGTGCTCCATTGTTTGAATTTCAACATCCAGCCTATTTTGCCCCAGAATATGATGCAATGTGATAAACACCAACTGATGTCCAGACTACAGTGAAAAAATCCCACTCTGACTACTTAAATCTCACTGATAAAGAAGCTTGGGAATGGTTGTATGCCATTTCTGCTAGGCTGACAAGAGCTGCCAAATCAGGACTCAGTGAATTATATGAAGCAAATGAACATTCTGTCACAATGTTGTTTATTTTATCAAGTTGGTGGATTGGATAAACTTTTTTCATGGTTTTATTATCTTCCCATTTCAGACTGTGATAGTTTTCATGGAAATATTTGTCATTGTCATGAGTCAAGCTTAGTCATATCCACCTGAGCAGAATAAAACTGGCTTATATACTAGCAGAACCTTTATATAAGGGTTGGGGAACTAATAAAGATTTTTACAATATTTGTGGTTGTTCACATGTGTGCATGTATATATATACATACATAATTCACAAAACTGAGTTATACAGCTTTTTATCCATTCAGGCTTGAAAGGAAGGTAAATTATATGAGATGTCCTAAGAAATGCTCTGGTAATAATATTTTTAAAGTGTTTAGACAACATTCTGGGGCCCCTCATGTGATTCTTAGCCTGTCCTATGCAGGAGCTCTGCTGGATGGCACTAATGGGTCCCTTCCAACACAGCATATTCAATGATTCTATGATTTAGTTTATGACCATATCTTATATTTTTGATGTCATATATTTTGAAGTAAATTATTTTTGGAGGTATTTTGGGGTTGTGTTAAAATAAACAGGATATGTAAGAAATACATAGTAATATTTATACAAACCTCATTTCCCATATTGTCTTTTTTTAGTAATTTTTAAATGCATTTAGAATAGCAAATCCCTTGGTCACTGTTCTTCCTGCTTCTCATTCCTTCCACAGCTCTAGAGCTACACACTAGGTTGAATGCAAAAAATTCTTTGCTATGGGAAAATCTATGACTTAGAAAGGCAGAAGACCTTTTGTAGCATTTTTGTAGGGCTTAAACTCATTTTTTGATGAGTTGAGGATAGCTATAAATTTCACATATTTAAAGTGAATAATGTGTTAAATACATGTAGTCTATTATTATCTTAAGATATCCTTTAAAATCTGTGAAAACTCCTTATTCATAGCTGAAAAAACATCCAGGCAGATAGAGGTATAGAGGCGTGTAAAATTAAACAGAAGGAGTAAAAAATTATAATAATTTAATTTTTGATCACCTGGAAGACAAACCACCTGTAAATAAAATGAATAGAAGTGATAATTTATTGATGAAATGGATTTTCATGGAGATACTGGCAAAATTTCTGTAAGCCAATAAGAAAATGAAAATATTCTTTCTTTTTCTATTCTATTTCCTTTTTTTTTTTTTTTTTTTTAGACTTTATATCTGGGACAACCAGTTACTTTTTGTTTTTGAAATCTTCACTTGATATCTTGATAATAAACTCAGCTCCATTCTTAATTAGACAAAATATACGACAAGTTAAACTGTATAAAGTTTAACTTTATAAAGTTCTTATATAAAATATCTTTGCAGATTAAAAATAACAGAGCTAGTATCTGCTTCACATCCAGAGTAATTTAAAATGTGGTTTTGAATTTTAGCTCTGATGAAGTTTAGCTCTGATGAATTTTCTACTCCTTCTTTTTAGTTGTCTGATAGTTTGATTTCTAAAATGTCATGTCAGGAGATCTGATTCTAATTTCTTGAAAGTAGAAATTTGGAAAGGAATTAGGCTCATCTCACCTACACTTCACTTAGTCAAAGTACATTCTGATTAATAGCACTGTTGTTTCTCTAAAATCTTTATTGCTCAGAAGCATAGGGCTGGGGGTCAGAGCCAAGAACTTGTCCAAGAAAACCCTCTGAGCTAGTTATGGATGGGATAAATGAATCACTTCCTCACAACGCTCATTTCTAGATATTGACTATAAGAAGAGCTGAAGCAATGAGCATAAACTAGCTACACTATTACATTAGGTAAGAGGAATTATACTTTTTTATAAAATTCTGGGTTTGGTTTCAGACACTTTCTCAGCCAGAGATCAAAATATAACTGTATTCCGCTGAAAAAATAAATTCTGACTGTGGTATTAGATGTGGCTTTCTACTTTACTTCAGTGTGTTTGTTGGCTTATTCACTCAAGACTTATGAAATGAAAGCATAAAGTGCTCTCTTTAGGTGTCCATTCTATCAACTTTTGCTTTAATTTGTATACTGTATCATTTTCACAAACATGTTGTACTTGTGGTTTTTTTTTTCTGACAGTTAATATTTTCTTAAATGTTTCTTTTAATGACTTTATTATCTTTCCCAGCCATTTATATCCCAACATTGATGGTTTCCCAGATTCTTGGGAGGGTTTTCTCTGTTGATTCTCAAAATTATTCTTCTTTATTGGCATCATCTCATTTAGTTCAGCCTGAAATTTTTCTCTCTGTACCAGCTGTTAGAATGCAATTTAGACCATCAAACAAGATTATAGGCTGAGTTTTCAGACTTGCTAAGCCTTATCTCATCTCATCTCATCTCTTCTCCCATTAAAGACAATGATAAACTCTCCCTAATTTTAGAGGAACAGAAATAGTGGTAAGCTAAAGGCTCTCATCCTGTGAAAAGCAATTATAACTTTTGTCTTTTTCGTCCCTACTCTTGCAAGATATTTTAGAAAAGGTGTCATCCAAAACATTCTTATCCTCTGAAATGAGAAGACTTGGATAATATTTTCTTATTTATTCTTATTTTCTTGTTTTGTGGTGGCCAAAAAGACAAAGCTCTTTTTGCTGTAGAGAAAGTGTACTAAACTGAGGTTAGGTGGTTATTTGAACTGGTTTGATGGCTGCTGTACCCCACAGTATGGCAAAACTAGACCAAAAATTCATTTTGATGTGCATCAAATAATTTTGTTAGGTTTTCTTTCTTCTTTCTAGGGGAAAAAAAATTATGTTATTGTGAAATTTAGGATACAGATACTGTTGGTTCATTAGAACGTCATCTATTTTCACAACTTTAGAGTTTGAATTAGAGAGGCTGGAATGACATAATATAATCCCAGCTTTTTGTATGTCTTTTCAATGAATTTTATAAGTAGTGATCTAATAAAAATTAGTAGTAGTAGTGACAGCCTTGTTTGATCAATAAAATAAGTAAAAAAATAAGGAGTTGAAAATATTTCCAGCAGAATTATTCAATGACTATTTTTCTAATTCCATAAATTGTGATGGAATAAATCAGAATTATATTGATAAGCAAATATTTATAATCACTTAAACTTAAAAAACTTAATATAGGAATGCCTAGCTATCTTAATGTCCTGATTGTCTTTCACTTTTTAGGAAACACCCCAGGGTTCTCTGTTGACAGTTGCACAACCTTGTTACAAACAAATAGAACAAGGTATAGGGCACATAGGACAGCACAGTCAGATGGAATTCTGGGCTTCCTGTGTATTCCAGCTGTGTATGTATACCTGAGGGTATTCTGAAATAAAAGCCATACAATCCCCCTTTTCCTTCCTCTTATTGGTTCATTCAGTATAGATTATCCAGAGCCAGCTTTTAGGAGGCACTGCTTGCTAAGCAAAGTCGACAGTTGGTAAATTTAATTTCAAACTAAGCCTGTAGGCCACTTCTGCTCTGTAATGTAGATGTGGAATTTAAATTTTATGATGCTGTATGCAGTGCCCAGATCAGATTTGATAACACTAGTTGCAGAGTGGGAATAGTACTCTGCTTGGGGGGTAGTGCCTCAGAGCACTTCTCATATGCCATGTTGGTACTGGTACTACATTTTGCATGCAGGTACTTTTTTTCTCCTAAACACTTGCTTTTCCATTCCATTCTCACAAATAAGGTGTGGATCAGCACATGGAGGGGGATTTTCAACGAATCAAGATGGGATACAAGACTGCAATATGACACTTTGTTGAACAAAATTTAGCATTTCTAAAAATTGCACTTGGTTGCATTTGTATGAACTGATAGTCAGAAAAGGTGTGTTTCTAAACAGAAGGAATGATTTTTAATAAATTGATTTCTGTCCTCTGGTTTCATGGTATCAGAGGTGCATCCACATACTGATATGTAGTGCAAATGAAGTTAATTTGTCCCCCTCCAGAAAAAAAAAGTACTGTACCAATATCCTGCAGTATTCAGAAGGTCAAACTACATAATCTTTCCCAAAGTAATTTTTTCTGTATTATAATAATATTAATAGCACTTATCATCAAGAAAAGTAGGAAAATTTATAAAAATCTGAATTAAAAGTAAAACTATAAAGATTTAATGCATGGTTGGTGCCCTTTTTTGAACACATGAAATTAAATTTCCAAGGAAAATAATAAGATTTACAAGATTAATGGATCTCTTGTATTTATAGCTCAAAATTTGGAAGTAAATTAACATTTGACTATCCTAGGCACTAAACCAGAAATTCATGACAATTTTCTTGCTGAACAGAAACATTTGGAGCAGTTCAGTCATCTCAAATGAAACATCGTAAGAGTCCAGAATATACATTTTGTGTGTGAATACATGTGTGTGCACATGAATACATATATTAACCTTTTCTTTTGAAGTGAAATACTTTTCTGAAGCTGTTGTGTTGTGTTAAACATAAAAACCTTTATTTATCAACCAGGTTTGTAGCATGAGGAGCACTGCTATAGGCCAGATTGTACCTTCTGTAAAACCAGGGTTCTCCTTCAAGTTCTTTCCACAGACTCAGCTGTCACTGCAACAGCTGTCAAAATGAAGATCCTGATGCTGATGCCACTCCAGGTATGCAGTGAGCCTTTCCTTCTTGGCATGCCCATTGATCCACACAGATGGGAGAAGCCTAAAAGAGGTGACTTTTCTCAGTGCACACAGCTCACTTTATTCATACAGTTGAACCTAGTTCTTCTTCTTCCATGATTATGGAAGACAAGGAGAAAAGATAAAAAAAAGGCAAATTTTCCTTTATGTTCTTCCTGTCTTTTACATAAACAGTCCTGGTTTTGTATTTTCCTGAGTTTTATGCCACAGCACATTTTCTCTGCAATAAGAAATTTCAGATTTGTAGAGTCCCAGAAAGAGATCTCAAAGCAGCAGTAGAGGAGGAATAATAGACAAGTTTTCTCAAAGACAGTAAGGCCTAATAATTAATAGTTAAACCTTGCAAGCTTTTCTTATATCAAATAGTTCCATGCAGCCTTTCCTCATGACACATGACATCATGATACATGTCACTGTGCTGGAGGTTATCCCAAAGCCTGTGGGACAGAGGCTTTACTTTTAATATTTTCAGATGAATATTTACTGGAGAGAAAAACTAAGAGTAGAGACTGGGCTCTCTCTTTCCTCTGTCTCCATACTAGCTGATATCATACACACACCATCTCCTGTGACATGGATTAAGGTGTATGGTGCTCTGATATTCCTCACTCCATCGAGGTTTTCATCTACATCTGAATTTGAAGAATTCAAAGTAAATAGTATCTAACAGTGTTTGACACATGGTTAATTGCACTTGCAGAAAGTATACAAAACTGGCCTTTCTGTGTTTCTGTCCACTGTAAGAAACAACCTAAATTTATTTTATGATTCATGATATTATTCATAACCCTAACTTCATATTCACGTTATCAGACAACACTGATGAAGGTTTGTTATAAAAAGATGGTAAGTCATCTAAAGATTTTTTTTCTTTTTAATTCACAGAAAGAGAAGAATATTTCAATATCTCTGCAATTTTGGTATTATTGACTTTTATTTACCATTGCATTGATAACGCCTTCTAAAATACAATTTTTTTTCTCCATACTAATTAGATGAACTGAAGCAAGACAAATACATATTTGGTTGTTTTATATAAAACTAACATTTCGCACATGAAGATTCTTTTTCTAAATGTATGTTGCTATCTTCTAGGCCATCTTGCAGATTCATTGGCCTAATAGGTTTGATCTGAATTTTAAACCAGTTCAGATTTTTCAATTTTCAAGTCTTATTAGGCCCACCCTTTTCTCTAATATGCTATTTCACATTACATAGTTACTAGAACAGATCCTGGAAAAGGAATTATTCCTGGACTTCATTTTGTGTTTTACCATAGAAACATATAGATACAGTTTCTTTCAGTGTAATTATGCCCTGCATAATTATCAGGGTCAGAGAAGAATGAAGAGGATGAGGCGATCACAAAGTGAAGCAGGTAATTCCCTGCAGTTTATGGAGCAGACTCCAGAGCAGGTGGATATTTCTTTAAGAAATGATGGCCTGTGGATGACACGCACCAGAGCTGCTTCATCTTAAGGACTGCAGCCCATGGAGATTGCCCACACTGACAGAGGAAGTGTGAGAAGGAAGAGTGACAGAGAAGGAACTTTTACAGACTGTCTGAAAACCCCATTCCCCACCCCTCTGTGCCACTGTGGATGAAGGGCGGTGGGTAGAGGAACTGGGAATGAAGGAATTCACTTAACCTGTTTTTCCAGTGAAGGTAATGGGTAAGTGATCTCACTGTCTTCATCACTGACCACAGGCCTTTCCATCTCATTTCCATCTTTCATTTCAGGAAGGGGAGTGAGAGGGCTGCTGGGTGGGCATCTGGCTGCTGGCCAGTGCTAACCCACCAAATGCTAAAATGGTGATCAAGTTAATAAAGACACTTTTTTCCCTCTAAAATGTGCTGCATTTTTCATAGATGAGTTGTTAATATGTTGTGGCTGCTGATCTTACATTAAGTCTTATCTGGTTTTTATATGATATTTCTTGCTTGCTATCTACATACTTTTGTAAATTGTGATACTATACATGCTCTCTGGAGTTCAATCTTTATGTACTAGCTTATTTAGAATTGGGTGTTGAAATCAAAGTTTGCTTTTGACCATGTCTAGATTTCATGCTTTAGACTTAATTAGTCATTTTGTATATAGCATAGGTATTTAATTTTACTTTTAGAAATTTTATTATTTCCCCTGACCTCTTTTTAATCACCGTTTTCACTAGTTTGAATTAAAAAAATCAGAATTTATAGTAAAGTACACTGGCAATCTGCTTCTGATGTGACATTTACAATAGGATGTTGATTATTACTTAATTTTTTTGTCATCTCTATTTTTTTTCTGAAAATGTGTTTTACTATAGGCAGAGCCCAAAAACTGTCCATGATTCTTTTTTAAAGTTACCAGACAGCTGAAATGCAGCAGCTGACCATATGAACACTCCTACTTGTATATGAGAGCTAGAACAAGTCTACTTAAGGCACTGAACCTTGCTAACCACAAAAAATCATCACATGGTACCTTTAGTTCACCTTTGATTTAAGGGAAAAAGTGTTCAGCAGTAAATTTTGATTACCATGATCCAACTACTTCTAACCTGTTTTATCAAGTCTCATATTTAATGTCTTATTATAATCATCATTTTTAAACAATCCTTTAATGAGGATTGTGCAAGTTCTTTGCCTTCATTGAATTTTTCATGTAAAATTAGCCCTAATTTTTGGCAACCCCAATGAATGTAAGTAAGTAAGTAAAAACATGGTATTGGAAAGCCATAAATTCCCTCAATATGAACAAGCTTAACAATGTCTTTCTATTGTAGGAAAAGAAAGACTATGGTATTCTATGGTTCAAGAGGTTGTATTTGAATGTTTCATTAACTTTTAACTTCACCATACTTTGTGGCTTGTACTTTATTGTCATGAGAACACAGTTCTGCACCTATGGTAATAAAGCCGAATTAATGGTTAGGAAGTTGCCATCTAAAATAACCATATGAGAAGCTAAAAATATCAAAGAATCATGGAATGGTCAGGGCTGGGAGGGATCTTAAACATTTAGACATCATCCAATTCTAAGCCCTCTGCCATGGGAAGGGAGACCTTTCACTAGATCAGGTTGCTCTGGGCCCCATCCAATGCGTCCTTGAACACTTCCAGGAATGGAGATATATCTGGGCAAGAAAGTGTCACTTGCATTCAAAGAAAGGGAGCTTTGTTCATGCCTGAAGCTGAACAGATCAATCTGGGCACTCTTTTCAGAATGATGTACATATTCCATAGGGTTTGGAAGCATACTTGAAACATAGTCCAGTTCCTGTCACTGCATCTTAAACTCGAGCCGAGGACAAGGTGTTGTTCTGGATGCACATGGTTAAGCTGGATGGACTCCTCAGCAATCCTTTGTCTCTCTCAAAGGTGCTCCAGAAACACTTTGTACTAACACATCTTAGGACCATTCCTGAATGGTATGATCTTCATTGCAGAATCAAGCTGATGTAGATGTTGACTTTATGACTGACAAAACCACATTGTCCAGTTTTTTGGAAAACCAGGTCATCTCAGGTAATAACAAAACTAAATCTGATCAGTGTATTATGTCAGTGAAGACCTAATTCCAATGCAAAAATATTCTGCTGCTTTTCATTTAGAGGAGCTCTAGACTGTTAAAATATTCAGACCTGATTCTACATGTATTTTATCCCTGTTGTTGCTTGGGACTGTGGTCAGTTCTGCAATGGGCTTTGCTGAAAAGAGTTTGAAGGTTTGCTCAATGCCTGTATATTTTTACTACCTGCAAACTTTCATAGGCCTGTCAACTGATATAATTTCTGTCACACACAAAAAATTGGCCAAATGTTACTGCTCTGTGTAAGGCTTTCCTTCAGTTGCCAAATCTAAACTGCTGCAGCTTGTTCTATTTTTGAGTGGCAGTGAAGTGGAGGTATCTTATTTCCTGTGATAACAGAAACTCAGCTTCTGTTAGGTGAGGTAGAAGAGTATAACTTTAAGGGTCTGATGCTTAAATAGTTATGATCTTCATTCTCAACACTAACTATTAGAAAAAGCTTTTTAAATTTTCCTGCAACATCAAACTGCCTGAAATAGCAGGTTTCTTTTGAATTTTGAAAAGCAGATAAACATCTCTGTCTCTCAATGCTTCTGAAGTGCCCCATTACAAAATAGTTGTCAGAGACGAGTCATCTCATTCAAAGATCCTAAAAATCTCTATTCTACTGCATCTCACTGGGCAATTTGGCAAGAACACTAGGCAAGGTTTTATGGGTACTTGTCTGTGTTTTGGCAAGTATTAGCTGAAACAGATGTTTATATGTAACATTTTTATTTCTGAAGCGTGCTTCATCTTAAAACTAGTTTGGTTTATTGCCCTTGCTACTCCTTTTGGAAACTTGTTACAGAATATTCTGGCTCTGTTGATTACAACTTCAAGTTTCCAATCCAAATGTATTTATTACCTATCTAAAATATTTTTTATTCGGTCAACATTGTTGTTTATTTTAAATACCTTTTCCTTTTCTTTTGTGTTTATGCCTAACCACTCCATATATTTATGCAGAGCAATCTTATCACATCCCAGTTCATTTTACTAAATTAAACAAGACCTTTTTGTCTTATTTCATATTGCTTTGGATACTCTGGGGACCTCATCACATAAAAATTAGAATTATATTTGCTGTTTGATGGATGTGACACTTTGTTGTCAACAATCACCCAGCTGCTCCACACTGTTTTTTCTCTTCCAGCTGTTGAGATTAGAACCTACTTTCGTTCCTTATTTAATGTTTGTTCCTTTAGTGTTATACAATCCCATATTACCCACTTCTGTACTATGCTGTGGTTTGCTTGATATTGTTTGACTAAGGTTTATCAGCTGGCATTTACTTTTGTGTCTACATGAAATGTAATCAAAGTATGAAACAAGATCTCTACCATGGCTAATCCTTGGCTAACTCTTTCAGTTGATTATTCCCTTCTCAGGTTTGTCAGTTGCTAGCTGTTTTTTAGTCAGTTTACTATTTATGGTGCAATTCTTGCTCTGATGTTCCCCCACTTGTTAATTCCCCTAAGTAATCTATCAGATGTTTTGTCATATATCTGATAGATTAATTATATCGTTATTTTCCTTTTTATTTTATGTACTAGGCTATAGATATGAGGCTAATCTAAATCAAAAATTCTTAGATAAGTTATTTTAAATTTTCTCACTATTCTCCTTACGACAGGGTCCTGTATTATTCACAAAATAAATATATTCTTTCCTTTAAAATAACTCAGTTTTTACCTGTAATTTTTGCAGTTATTACCTTCAGATAAAAAATGGCATTATGTAGAGTACTGACCTCTATTGGGCCTATGGAACACATGTACTTCAATTCTTTTTTTGTCATAATACAGGCTTGAATTATGTTTTGTTAACTCTTAAATCTGTCAATTTCTTGTCCATTTCTTATATAAGTTATGCTAACTAGTAAAACTCCTACTTTGCTCCTTCTGAATGTTTTGTCTTTCAAATAAAATACCTTAATAGTCACTGGAATACAGAATGAGAAAGTGAGAATTAGTCCAGGCTGATGCTTTTCGGAAAGAAGAGGCCTCTGCTCCTGAACATAATGAATATTCAATTATTTATACAACACAGAAGAGACAAGAAATGGGAGATTAGGGAGACTTTCTCCCTTGGTTTCCCAATGTGTTTTTAACCTGTTGGGCCTCCTGGGAAGTGAGAGCTAGAGTTCAAACACTAGAGAAAGTAAATTATATTGGAATACTCTTACTTGTAAGCAGTTGATAGAAAAAGAGTATAAAATTTCTTTCCATCCTCTTCTAGCTACATTGTGAATATGGCTTTATATTTTTCTCTAAATTTCTCAGAGGACCTGAAAAGAAATATAGTGGTTTGTATGTGAAAGAATTGACTGTTTCACTTTACTTATGTTTGTTTAATTGTGGGGGGAAATGGCAGTGAAATGAAGGTTTGTTGCTTTTGGCAAAAGATTTATAAATAAAAGCAGTTTATATCTCACAATTGAGAGTAAAGAGGGATGTTTAGTTTTGGCTTATTTGCCCCCTGAAATAAAAAATCCATTTATATGTGGTTACAAACAACTGATTTCTGTTTCTTATTCCAGCTTCTTGGGTTTCATAGAAATATCTAATACGTTGAATTGGATTCAATACTTCTTACATTAAATATCTAGGAAAATATATAAAGAGTGAGTGGTTCAAGGCTGTTGAAGAAATAGAATCTTTCAGGAACCCTATGCACCTATGGATTGTATATATGTTACTTACACTATTTGCACTTGCAAGTGTTATATTTTAGTCATCATCTTTCAAAGTCTAGGATCGCCAACAAGAACATTTCAAGGACAAAATCTGGTTGTATTGTTGAATAAAATTTAATGGACCAAGCTTTCTATATGACCTTATATTCCTGAATTAACAAGGAAGGAAATGCTTCCAAAAATAGCTATGGAACAGTCTGCTCTTATATGTATAAACCAGGCATGTATATAAGTAAAATTTGTTGATTCATTAATAGTAATACTTCTGATGTAAAAGAATCTTTGACTCATGCTGCTTTATATACTGAGAATGCTCCCAAAACTGTATAATTTTATTTCAATATTTAGTTACTACTGTTTTGGGAAAATATTGAATATGAAAAATTAAGATAGTAATATGAGAGAATCAGAAAATCATTATAAGACAATAGAATAATTTATTTTAAAAGTTGTTTTACCTTTCCTCAATAATGGAAAACTAAACTAACAATTAAATGTTGCCTTGTAATGAAAACCAACTTGTCACAAACAATTTGTAATGACTCATTATATTCTTATATTGGCTTTCCATCTAAAGTGGTGGGACCCACTTATAAATTGTTACTTCCTTTACAATAAATGGAATGAACCATAAATTAGTATAAGTTAATATTTTCTTTTTCTCTAAGATCTAATAAATCAACCTTTTTTCAGCATATTAAAAAAAAAATCTCTTTTCAGTGTCTCTTCTTAGGAAAACAACCAGAAAATTCTGATTGCATGAATGTGACAAAATTAAATCTTTTTTACAGATTTATCACAGAGTCATAATCTTTAGTTACCAGTCATTACAACTGAGCATGTGCAGTTGACCAAACTACAGTTTATAGCCTTGGACTACTTACTTAAAAATGGCCTTATTTTTATTACTTTATTAAAAGCCCTGGATTAACATTTTTTAATAGTTTCCTTGTATTGCCTTGGAAAAAAACTTAGACTTCCATAAAACCCTTAATTAGCATTTTAAAGTAGCATTTTAATTGTTTGAAAATATACGAGGCATAATTTCAGATTTTTTTTTTTCTTTATGCAACTACAGTCCTGTTTGTTCATTTCAAATGTTGTACTGTAGAGTTAATAGCATTTGGTATGTATTTTTGTAGCATTTAGAACAGCACAAGGGAGACAGTGCAAAACAGGAAAAGTTTTAGCCAAGATTGATTTTTCTGCACCTGCAAAAAGGCTCATGATTTACATATTGTTCTGGTAAAGGAGTAGCAAAGTACTATAGCTTCCTATGGATACTAAATCTGTCTAGGAGCTGTAGCAGCTGGAACCCCACCTTGGAGATAAGGTGCTGCAAGATGTTGCCATCTATATAAAATCCAATGTCAGTTTTAGCCAAAGAAATAAAAGTGAACTGGTTTATAAAGGAGAAGAAAAGCAGAAAAGCAGTATTCCTTGGCAATGTAAGTCCCTAAAAGTTATTGACTGAAATCAATGTGTGCTTTAATGCTTCTGTTGCACAAAGGTACAGAGCTTTTTTTTCTTTTTTTTTTACTGCCATCCCAACTGCCAGCATTATTAAGCTGGATAATTATATTGACTGCATAAAGCTGCTGTAATATGATGCGTTTCTATTGCTTCCTAGCTGTGCAGGTATGCTCTAACTATATGAAATACAAAGATGGGTGGAAAAAATACCATGCATTTTGTAATTTCAGGCCATTTTCAAAAGAGACAAATTGTGTACATTTCCATGAAGAAAAAGCTTTCCTTTTCTCAGAATTTCAGGAGGTCTTTGGGAAAACAGATTATGATTAAATATAGCTGCCTTGTCCAGTGACAAATAGAGGAGCATTATTTGTTGTGATAGAAAATTATGTGCCTGAATGTAGTGCCTGAAAAATGAAAGAATGTTTACATCTTTCCTAAGGTTCCTGGATAACCTTTTGCCACAGCAAATCTCACAGGTCCCTCAAAGTTTCAAGGAGCAGCCAGCCAGAAGAAAATGTGTTTATAAAGAAAGGATATATCAAAATATCCTTTAGTATTTTTTTTCTTAACTCTGGGCAGGAAGAAGTCAGAATTTCTCCTACAATTGTGTGTGGAATGGAGCACGCAAAGAATGTCTCAAAATGAGTTCTAAAATTTTATTCACTATAAAACTGACAATTGTACAAATGGCATTAATTTTGAAGAGGATAATTGGAATCAGTGTTGTGCTATTTTTAGCTAGATTTGTGCATCTAAGCATTTACAGGTTTCTAGAATTTTCATTCATTATTTCAGGATCATTAAGTTAAATTTACTCTATAAATCCGAGAAATTTCTGTTTTCAGCACACTTGTTAAACTTTGTTTGTCAGGCTCCTCCCTAGAGTTATGCAATGTTCTTTACTGATATTTTCTTATAATTCCCCTATTTTATCAATATCAGAAGTTTACGTTCTAATCCTCTAGTTATTTGCAGTTAGCATATATGTTTATTATTCATTAAAGCCTTTAAGAACGCTAACACTCTGAGACAAAATGTTTGGTAAAATTTTGAGCAAAGTAATTGACTATATAAATTATCAAACAGAAAAGAAACAAATTATTTTTCTTGCATCTTTTTAGCTTTCAATTTCAAAGATTGAGTCAAATATGAGTAATGAATTAATGTCACATTTACTTTTTTTTTTTTTTAATGTGAAGGTACCTTTCTTTCAAAGAAGTTTTCTGCTTTGGTGCTTAGATTTCAATCCTTCATTACACTCAACATTTCTCAAAAATTCCTTTGAGGATCCCATATGATAGTTGAGCTTCTCTGAAAATCTACTGTTAAGTATCAGACAAGATTTATATGCACAGTTGAAATTTGCTATTTCAGCAAACAGACTTCAGAAATCAGTTTATGTGAGCTGGTCTGGAATTATTTTCAGACAATAGAATGCCTGCTGACCATGGGTTGTTATTACTCGTTTTACAGTTATATTGTGGTCAGCACCAGCTCAGCTAAATTGATAGTTATAGTAGATCAAAGATAGATAACAGGACAGACATTGCATTCTTTCCTTTTCTCATCCTAACAGCTTTTTCATAACTTGTCAAAACTACTCTGTTTTTACTTCATTTAAGACTCAACACTCATTGACTTGCTGTCTCTTCTCCCTTCCCTTTCCTCTTCTCTCTCTTCTTCCCCTTAAATAAATAAGATAGGGAGTGGCAGAGATCCACACTTTGACAACTGCTTTCACATATAAGACAAAGTTAGAAACATCCTGACTATCAGCTTGCATCTTTTTCAAGAAGAATAAGGGGAGAAAGGCAGGGAATTGCGTCTTTGTAAATATGAAGAGGTGGATCCACAAGAATTCTTCCTCATACACAAAGACATTTATAAAGGAGGTTTGATTCAAAAGCCATGGACATCAATAAAAAACATTCTGGGAACTAGCCTGAGTCCTCATTTCACAATCCATCCACTTTATTGTAGTTTCACTTCTCTCAGTCAACATTGTCCACAGAATTTTTAAAGTAAATTTTTACCATTTTTGGTTCATTATCAAACCTCTTTATTAAACAGTCAGCTTTCGGTAAACACAAACACTGTATTTTAGTAAAATAAACTTTTCACAGAAAAGTAATATTCTAAACAGTCTCTTTAGTCAGCAATACCAAGAGGAAAACACAGATTAAACTGAGGAGATTGTACAAGGTTATGAATTAACTAATGATGGAAAACATAACCAATGTTATGAAAGGGCAAGTTCTAGTTCTTGTACAACATGTTGAGTATTTAGAAAATTTAATACCTATAAAAATATCATGAAGGTAGGTTAAACTGGAATAAGGGATCTAATTCTAGACTGCATTAGGAACAGCATTGTCAACAGGCAAGGAAGCGAATCCTGCTCCTCTATTCAGCCCTTATGATGCCTCACCAGGAGTTCTGTGTCCAGTTCTGGCTTCTTCAATACAAGAGATACCTGAAACTATTGGAATGAGGTCAGAAGAGAGCTATGAAGATGATTAAAGAACTGGAGCACCTCACTTAGGAGGTGAAAGACAGTGTCATCTGGGCCTCTTTAACCTGGAGAAGTGATGGCAGAGGGGACCTCATTAAAGTCTCTAAGTGTCTGAAGGGAGAGTGTCGAGAGGATGGCTCTTCTCAGGGGTGCAGAGAAAAAAGACAAAAGGAAGTGGGTAGAAACTGATAAACGGGGAAATTCTGCTTTTTAACTGTGCAGGTGACAGAGCACTGGAGCAAATTGCCCAAAGAGGTTGTGTAGTCTCCCTCACTGGAAGTATTCAAAAGTTGTTTGGATAAGTCCTGAGTGATGTGCTCCAGGAGACTGCAGGAAGGTTGGGACAGATGACCCATGGAGGTCCCTGCCAACCTTTCTGTGATTCTGTGAATACAGAATAAAGCATTCTATAGATCATAGAATCATAGACTCATTGAGTTTGAAAAAGACTTCCAAGACCACCGAGACCAACTGTTGACCAAAAACCATCATCATGTCAATTAAAGCATATCACTCAGTGCCACATCCAGTTGACTCGTCAGCTCTTCCAGAGATAGTGACTCCACCACCTCCCTGGGCAGCCCATTTCAGTACCAAAACTTTTGATATAATGGATGTAGCTGAAATAAGTGGTCTGTTTTGGAATAAAGGTTTTCTAACTTGTTTAACATCTCTAATTTGGTTCTACATATAAAAACCTTGAATATTCTCTGATAGTTTGGAATACTAAATGTTGAAGGTAAGCATATTAACAGGTTTCTTCTCAGATAATGAACTTCTGCTGTAGTATAATTAACCTTTGACACAGATGGGAATTTTTAGCAGAAACAATTAATTGGAAATTATGCTCTTTTACAGGTCATCACCCTTTAGCACAAGTGTGCACTACCAGCATTTCATTGGTGTGTTTTCTAGTTGAAGATTTTTGGAGTTTCTTTTCCTTTTGGGGAAGACTGAATAATTATGGTAGAGAAAAATATTAACATAAATAATAAAAAATTCTTGAACATTCTTATGGGGGAGGAAACTTTTTCACCCAAGTTCATTGTAAATCCATTGCTTTCAAACTGACACTCAAGGTTAATAATTCCTATGCATGAAAACTTATTTGGAATAAGGTGAGTTGTCAATTTAAACTGATTTAAGTAATCTTGATTAGGTTCATCTGCAATTTCTCTAATTCCAGAAAATGTCTCATTCCAGTTTTCTCTCTTATTCCAAAAACAAAAGGTTTCACACAAGGAGTGAATCAGGAAAATCAGCTGAAAAACAGCTGTGTCAAAGTAATCTCTCACACAGAGAAGCCTTAACACACTGGAAGGTGATAAGGTTGAGTTTGTGGTAATGGAATAAAATTTATTAAACAATGAAACCCAACTCATTCCTTCAAAAATTCAGGGCTTCATAGACCTAGTTAGAAAACAACAGCTAGTTACAGATCTACCTATTTTTGTAAGAACTTCTTAGGGCTCCAGTGCATTAAGTTGCTCCAGGGTGACTTACTCCATGTCTCTTGCTCTATAGTAACTGTATTTGTGCATATGCTGGACAGGGAAAAAAGGAAAGCAAGAGAAACTGAGATTTCTCCTGGTGATAACTGAATTTATAACATAAGCGAGCACATGTCGGATACTTTTAGACCCATGGCTAGAAACTGCAGTAATGGTTGTTCATAACTTACATATATATCTAGACCTCCAAAGTAGAACAAAACTCTAAATGTTTTTATTTTTATTTTTTTTTATGTAAGGCTTTGGATTTTCTCATTTTCCATGTAATCTATATTGTGCAACCTTGCACTTTATTATCATTGATCAAAAAAAAAAAAAAAAAAAAAAAAAAAAAAAAGAAGAACCCATGTTCAGCATAACTGTTTTCTAGACCAGTGACCCAAATCTCAATTTTCTCTCTTCGGGTTACTTCAGAAAATGTGTAATAATTCTTGAAATGGGCAGAACGATTTATGAAGCAAACCTCTTTAATATTTTTAGCTACCTGAATTTTCCAGACAGTGAAATATTGCAGACTGAGCAGAAGTGATAATTTTAGATTAAGTAAACTGGTCCCAAAACCTCTGTTATGGTGAAATTGTTAAACTTGCTCTCTATGTTAGCACTGTAACCAGTTCCTAGGTAACAACCATACTACAAAATAACCATCATGAGTTAAAGCCAGAAACTGTTTTAATGATGGGTTTACAGCTGTAGGGGGGAAAAAAGTAAAAAGATCCATGGTTAATCTACATCTTGTTCATCTGTATTCCTATTTCCCCTTTAATTTACATGTAGAAGCTTGTCATGCTAAAGCGTCTTTTTTGATACTGTTTTTGCCTGAGGCCCTCTTAAAAATTGGCTCACAATCAATCTGATCTATTTTGTTAACATCACAGAGAACATTGTCAAAAAGTCTAAGTGTTGCTTGAAAATACAGTTTTCCTTCTCTGTTTTTTTTTTTTTAATTCATCATTACTTGGTAAAGCTCATTTGTGCTGTATAGCAACCTCACACAATTGGTATATGACAGTTTGTCTACACAGAAAAGAAGAATAATTAGCTTCAAATCTAAAGGGAAGAAAGTTTTAGTTTGACACAGGAAAAATGATGATTTAATGCTGATTTTACTGACATAGAAATATAGGAGTTTGCTTAGATCATTTGCTTGTAAGACACTCCTTCCTTTGCACTGAGGATAAACTATTTCTTTTTGGATTTCAAGAAGGCATATCTCAAATAGTTTATTGAGCAAAGAATGGAAATAGTAGAAAATATAATATCAATAAAATGGTAGAAAAGGTGGTAATAATCTTATGACCTTTTTGATGTTAGCAGGGAAAACTGGTTGCTGCAGCATCAGACCAGTCCTTGCATGTTCAGTTATGGCTGGACTCAATGATCCTCATGGTATTTTCCAATGTCTGGTTGAACTTTTCCCACTAAAAAGATCTCATTCATAGTGAGGTGCATTGTCATTGTAGTCTTTACAATTTAGCAGGCTTTTCTTAGACGTTGGGAAATCTTTGAATCATTTCTGTTGTCAGGTAAAGGACTGTTAAGCATTAGGGTATGTTGCTTAATTTCATCATTAAATAAGATTTGTAGGTGTGTCATCCACATGGACAAGCTTTGCCATTACAGGTAATCAGCCAAATTCATCCAGCAGACCCTGAGTGTTGCTTTGAGCTTCACTACATATTGACATAGGAGCAGGCCTGGGACAGCCAAAACACAGGGTTTATGTGGTTCTTCATTGCTAACACACAAATCCTGACAATCAATGTCTTTGGTTGTACTCTGAGGAAATTCTGCTCAAAGACACCATGCTCTTCCAATACCTTCTGCAGTGACCCACTACACTAAGAAGCATAACAAGACACATTCTTCCAAGAAAAACTCCTTAAGAGCCTGCCTTTCCTCCTTTCTTTGCAATCATGCACATCATACTCCAAAATGACGTTAGATTCCTTGGCTGATAGTCTTTGGCAGGATAAAACTGTGAGTGCTTGTGATAGGAAATTGAAAAGTGCAGCCAAATATTCCTGGTGATCCAGCAAATATTTTTCTTTGCTCTTTTCTTTCCTTAGGCACTGCAGATGATCAGAATAATAGACCATCCGAGGGGATGCTGCTATACATGAAATAACACAAGGGGGGAAACCAAGTACATTATGAGCAACTATTACTCTGCAAAGAAAACAGACATATATTCCAGGAATTACACTACTTTAAGGCAGTCTGAATTTTCTAGTTCCATAGAATATGCTAGAAAATATTAAACAGATTCAAATTCAATCTTTAGGCAATCCTAGGAAGGAAACTGGGCTGAGCATTTTTGATAAAAATGAAATAAATTCAGAGCTAGATAAACCAGTGTCTAAAGAGGGATAACTGAGAATGAAAGTTATCCTTTAAAAATAAACATAGCTGAGCAAGGTATTTTTGCAATGGAAACATATACAAAAAAAAGCTTTTATACTCTACACGTTCAAATATTTGCACCACTTAAAAGAAGTAGAATTATAAATGGAATTATATAATAGAAAAAAACAGAAATCAATCCCAAAAATTAATTTTAGCCCCCAAGACGTGATTTTTTTAAAATTTCATCAGTCAAAGATTAGAATAGAGAAGGGAAATTCAGAAGTTAAGTCACAGCCACCCTTTAGCCCCTGTACAGTTACCTAGGATGCTGATGAAGTCATGTGCCTTCTGACCTCATTGAGAGTACTGATATTTCAGAGGGGAATACTTCACCATGTGACTATTTAGATGGGAAGGACTGATTTGTCAGTGAATGTATCAGGTCAGCATTTCTCAGTTTTCTAATATTGAGGTAGGTACTAAATATATTTTTTATACTTTTGCAGATATTTTCTACTGAATATATCAACAGAGTTAACATCAGACCTTAATCTTACGAAGTGTCTTGTAGATAATCCTTCTGCAGAGAAAACCTGTAATTTCAGTTCTTACTTGTAACATCTCTCATTTGTTAAACCTCTGGGTCTTAAGGAGTAAGACTGCTGACAAATGCAAGCAGCTACCTTTTTTAACAATATAATGTTCTCTCCATGGCTTGTCAGGGCAGCAGTGCAACAAGTTTTGAAATGAATAGAGTGGCTGTTCATAACTCAGTATGACATCCTTCCATCAGTGGGCATTAGCAGATGCTTTCTGAAGAAGAAGAAATTACATGCTTAAATGCAGAAAAAGAAAGTGTCCTAGATACCAGTTGTGTGTTTTTAAGGGTGATTATAAGTAACCAGAGTTTGTATTATTTTAATAAATCTTTCATGACAAACAGTGAGTAAGAAGGATCAAAGAGTGTGAGATGAATTCTTTTTGCTCACAGTATTTTATTACTCATATGAAGCGATGATACACAGAGAGAAATTACTGGTGAATAAAATTTTGAAAGTCAAAGCCACTGAGAAAGACTGTAGGATAAGATTATCAAGGAACTTGAAGATAACATAAGAAGCAGCATAAAAAGGCATGCTTTTAAAACATCACTGTAGCAGTACATGTTGATATCTTTGAAACCAACTGCAGAAGCAAGTTTCATTATAAGAAATATTCAGAACCATATGTGAAATTATAAAACTGCGATGGATTATTACTTTTGTTACCCTTGACAAAATTGCTCTATTATTGCTGCTATTTTTTATTTTCTCCAATATAACATGCCAAAGCACAAGTGATACATACTTTGCAGAAGTAGTTCAACTAGTTCAATAATCTTGTTGTTCAACTAGATTATTATTTTTTCTCCTTGTAACTAAGTTGATTATGCTCTAAGTGCTGTAAACTACTGATATTTTTTGTACTGGGATGATATCTACCACAAGTTTGAGTTAAAGAAAAATAGCCATCATTAACATCACAGGATAATATATCCCTCTCAAGTAATTTTTTTTCCTGTGGGTATGACATTTTTGTGGTGCACCCTACTTGATTATCATCTCTTGCCCTTGTTCAATTCAAGAGTTGCATCTAGTTGACTTCTAAAGACTTGAATAGTCTTTCATCTTTCTGCAATTTAACTAAAATTAGCCTTGATGAATAGGATCTGGTAGAGTGGTTTTGACTTTTAACAGCTAAGTATCTACTCAGTGAAAAAATAATTTTCAATGACGTCAGGATCTTTTTTAGTTTGAAAGTATTTACACTAATTATAACTAGTATTTTGCCACTTGAAAAACACAGATTATATATTTTAAGGATTATTGTTTACTTTTGCTTATTGATGGATTCTTAAAAATTAATTTATTATTTTTCAAAGGATTTCTGTCAGTAATTAATAAATATTTTAATTACTACTTTTTCTTGTTAAGGTCATTTTCTAGTCTTAAAATATATGAACTTAATTCTGTGATGCATTCTTTGGACCCCCTTTTTTAGAAAGGAAACTATTTGTATGTTCTGATTTTAGTTTTCTTCTTCATGTTGTGCTATTTTATGACTAAGAGCTAGTTATATGTAGTTTATTTTGATTGAAGAAAAATTGTTGAAATCTGCAGTAGTTTCTAGATTTAGCTGAGAGTTTTTCTCCATGCTGTTAAATATTTGTCATTTTTACAAGGCAGTTTTATTTATGAAATTATTAAACTTTCTACCAGCTGTCTTTGCTACTTGAAATAAGCCTTATTTGCCACTATTTTGTAAAGCTTTTACTTAATTTTTTTTATGGCATGATATTTTGGCCAGTGAGGTAGAATACTTATTCATTAAATTCTGTTCACCTTAAAACTGACTGGGAATGGAAAGTGGATATCTTACTTGTCAGTCATCATTTATTGAGGACAGCAAATCATCTTGTCAAAACTTGTAGTTAATGGAAAGAGTACACCCTGGCACTATTACCAACAGATAAAGAAATAATAAAGTGCAAAATGAAAGAGCCTCAGCTTATCCAGAGCTCATCATTTAGTCTGCTTCTGCAGGTACAAGATCTGTCATGAGATTGCTGGTAGTGTGCACTCTCAAGCGCTTCTAACGATGGGTTAGAGCAGTGTTACAGCCTCAGAAGAGACAGACTTTGATCTTGGGCTGGCACATGTAGGACAAGGCAGGGAGCTACAGAGGAAATATGGGCTTGCAAAAGAAAGGGTGAAAGCCCTTTGGCCTGGTCTGCCTTGAGATAAGTATGTTTTTGAAGTCTTTCCCTCTGAGAAATGAAGTAGTTCATGTTGTGTGTTCTTGATGCCAATCTGCCTACGCTGGTGTTTCTAGGTCAACATCACAAGGAAAGATTTAGAAGATGCTGGCTGTAGCTCACCATTGATATTGCTTAGCCTATTCAGCCTCTGCTCCATCTGTTATATTCTGCCAGTCAGCAGTTCAAGGGGGACAGTGCATTCCCATGGCCAGGGGAAAACAAAGATTATCCAATAACACACATTTAGCTTTGCTCAAAAGTGTTACTTCTGTTAAGCTACAGTTATACAACAGAGTCATAGAACATCCTCTACACAACTGTTTGTAATTCTCCTTGCCAGGGGCAGATTATTTCCCTGTCACTCAGGGAATGACCCCTGCCAATACTCTTGGAAGCCAGAAGCCAATTGATCCATTCAACAGACCTATATTCTATATTTTGCATCCACTGTGGCAATCTCTTTTACTAGCTGCTTTCTCCTGCATTATAGGGCAAAGCAGTCTGTTTCAGTGGTTTTGCTTTTATTGCTTCATAATTTTAGAAGTTACAAAATGAAAGATCCAGTCCTATAGACACACACAGGAGTAAATTAATTTTCCACATAATTTCATTTACCTCCATGGGAGAATTAGCTCTCATAAAACTCTATGTACCTGTTTGTGTTTGCAGGATTAAGCCTTAAGGAACCTGACATTATTCTACAGTTACTTTACTGTCTGCCTAATGTACTTAATGCACTTTGAGCTGTAAATCTGATTTAACATCGAGATTTGTAGAGAAGAGATCTTGGGCAAAACTCCATTTTCCTTCACACTCCTTTAAAAGCATGGAGAGGATATGGTAATAGGATGTTTGCTTAGCTTTTTCACTTTACCTACCTTTTAGCCTGGGGTTGCATGCCTATGTGCACATGTCAGAGGCTATATGAAGAGTTTTATGAGAAGCATTACAAAGAGTTAAAGAATAAGTCAGGTTTATATAATTCCAGAATAATTCAGGAATTAGTCAGGTTTATATAATTCAGGAATAAGTCAGGTTTATTTAATTCCAGTTTTAGGGGTAGATATAGCCACTGTGTAAGAAAGTATCCAACCTCTATCCAGCTTTGGAAAAGCAGATGAATTTGGCTGTGCACACATTCCTCTACTTATTTTCCCTGAATCTTGAGGGAAATAGTTGGGGTGTGTCAAAAGAGATCCTGCCAGCAAGTTGAAAATTCAGGACCATTAATTTGCTTATGCAATAGGCAAACTGTATCTGCTAGTTCCAAACTTCAGAAGAGACCTTTAGGTTGTGCCTTAGATAAACTTTGTTATGTCATCACAATAAACTGAAAATTTGTCAGTCTGAAAATTGTTTTAAAAATAAATTGTATCTTTGTGCAAAAATAAATTAAAGGCATTGTTTACAAGAAAGCATTTCAATGAGTCACAGTAAATTTCAGCATTTGTACTTCAGAGGGGGTAAAATACACATTAAGAAACACCAGCCCTGGAAACTCTTTGACTGTTTTTATTCTTTTTTTTTTTTTAATTTTTAAATTTTATTCTTAGGTTTGTATTGGGTCACTCAAATGCTTCATCTTCAAACACCTAAGAAAATATTCAGTAACATCTCACATGCAAGTGAATCTGGAGATTCCATGTACTTAAAAATAAAAGGTCATATGCTGAACTCAGTGCACTTACAGTAGCTACACCAGCCAAGGATTTTCCTCAAACTGTTCAAGAGGAAATTAGATGTGAACCAGATTATTATGAGAGTATTCATTTTCCTGCATGGCTCATTGCATACTAGCACATTAACTAAGAATACAAATTAGTATAATACGCTAAAAATGGCTGCTGCAATCAATATTTTTACATTTGTCTGGGAAAAAATAATGCAAAGTGAAGCAGAAAGTGAGTGAAAGCTATTATGTCAATTCATTCACCTACTAATGAACATATATGGGGATTGCTTGCAGCCATGCTTTATGACAGCACAAGTATTTACAATAGATTCTCAGAGCTGTCACAAACTAGTCAAAACAAAAATGCTCAATTTAGTATTTTTTAAAACATGGTAAGCATTATCAGAAGAGGCTTGCTAAAAAAACCCTCACATATTAAATTGCTAAAAATTGCATTTCATTATTTCACTGTATGTACATATGGGCTATACTCTCTTTAAATTAATCTGTAAATTGAATTTCAGGAACTCCATTGTATCTCAGAATAGCTCTCAGAAATCACTGTATCAAAGGTACTGACCAGAGAGGAGAGATCAGGAAAAAAAAAATTCTTTATATTTAATTTGAACTTTCTTAACAAGATAATGCTAAAATACAATCACTGACCAAAGAGACCTGCAAAATAAACAAAGGAAAAAAATCAAAGAACTTTTGACTTGATAGCAGACAGGAAACATAAGCAAGTGTTGGGTGGTGGGATTGGTAGTGACTTCTGTGAGGTTTTTTCCCACCTGAAGTGTCTCATAGGCATAAGGATTGGGTTGATTTGCCATTGTGTACATGGACCCTTCAGGAATCAGAAGACTTGAACCAAAACCATAAGACAAATGAAGAACGAAGAATAAAGAAAATTCTGGCTAAATTTTGGGAAAAAGTGCAAAGAAAGAAATTTCCAGTCCTGACCTACCTTATCTAAAAGCAGAAGAAAGGAAATTCAAATCTCAAGTACTTTTAGCCAAATACATTGTAAGCCAAGATATACTGTGCAAGTTTATGAACCAATAATTATTTATGAACCAAAAATTATTTATGAATAGTACCTAAGTACATGAAGATATAATAATTTTCTCTTCAAATTCCGGCATTTGTTTTGTTACCAAACTACACATGAAGACAGTTCTGTTGTAGGCATGGGATCCAAAAAACTATTCAAGCATGTGTTTAACATTAAAAACTTTGGCAATTCCAAAATTTTAATAAATGTTTACCTGTCTCCTTGGATCTGGAGTAATAAAAAAATGAACTTAGGTCTTTGAAAATTATTTCTTTCCCCCTCCATCATAATGACATTCATATTTTTTATGAATTTCGTGAGCAGCATTTAAAAGATTGGAAGGAAGAGTATTTTAGCGAAAAATAAAGTAAAAATAAAGCACCAAGAGAGCAAGCAAAGTTGTTCAGAATTATTTATATGATGAATTAAATCTTATGTCACCATTCCCTAAAGCAGTGATTACATTTATTTTAAGCTTTTATTACAATATTAAATTTAAATATTATTGCTAGTTACTTGAACACAATTCAATTTCTTCCTGACTGATATGATTAAAAACTAATTTTGCTACTACAACTTTTTTTTTCTTTTAGGTTTTTTTTCCCCTGACAAGAGTAGCTGTGATCTACATGCAGTCAGTGTTCTCACCTCCTGGCCTAAGCCAGTGAGCTCCCTGTTTTGGTTCATTCATTGTCCTTGGTACTTCATGGAGTCCCTTTGGATATTGAGTAGGGGACAGGATTTGTACTGTCTATTGTGGTAATAGCACTGATAACACTGACAAATCAATTAAATCAATTTTTTCTATCATTTAGTAAAGATGATAATGAATCACTTTGAATCAGTAATGTTGTTTCCACATCAAGAAACTACAGCATCAGTTTTAAAAAACTTTTTTTTCAGAACTCGAAGTTTCTAATTCTATAAATTTATAGATGTTACTTCCTCCTGTGAATTCAGAAGAAAAGTCTCTGTAGAAGCCTAGGGGCTAGAAGTTAGGTGAAGATTAGCAGGAAGATGCATATCTGTTAGCAAAATCCATAGGTGATGAAAACCTCAGATCTCTAACATATTTTTAAGCAGGCTTCCCATCCTGCCATAAGAATTGGGTGGGTTTTCCCAGTTCAGTGACATTGTCTGGTGTGCTACAGGCAATGCATGCAGTGTTTTGGGCAGCCAGATTGTCCCCTTCATTAAGTGACAATGGACATGTAGCTGCACTTGGAGAGGTCAGACCAGTCTGTTCAGGTTTGAGCAGAGATTCAGTGATTCCTCTCTCCAAACCAGTGCGCCATGAAGTCAATATAGAGGCAACCTAGAGCAAGGAGGCTTTGCAATTAGATACTTCAGTTAAAAACTCCAGATTAGATTAATCTGCTGGAAAAGTAATCCAAGTTGTCATGGAAAAGTTAGCTGTGCAAGGAAAGGACTATCTTTTGCATCATTTAAATTTAAATGAAGTGCTAGAAATAAAAAAAAGAAGTTTTACTACCTTGAATTGGATAGTCAGTCCTAGTTCTGTATTCAGCGTAGGACAGTTTCTGGAACCGCTCTCAAAGACAGAGAGGCATTTGCTGACTGCACTGAGGTGACTCATGCAATACAGTACCAAAGTTTTATATTAGTAAATACAGGTGGTGGCCCATGGACATCTGTAAGCTCTAAGGAAGTCAGTTCTCAAAAAACAAGAGTATTTTCCATTCTTTGATTCCCCAAGCCAGGCCCAAAGGTACTGAAGAGGCCAATGAAGAATAAATGTCACCCAGCTGACACATGTAGCTGGACTGATGAGTGCTTAGGGGACCAATATCAACAGCTCCTTGAGAAAAGTCAGTCACTACAGTTCCTCTGCATAATGCAGTATTTCTCCTCTCATGTAATCTCACTTTCTTTATAGCTCCTACCCCCAGCACTACAATGTTTCTGTTGAATGCAGATTATCAAAACACTAAAAAACACATGTTTTACATGTGATTCTGCCATTTAGCTTAAATTTACCCTTATGTTTCACATTATTAAGTGTTCTATGATTACCAATGATAAAAAAATCCCATTTGGAAAAGAGCACATATTTTTTTCTGTTCAAGACCTTGGAATAACTAATCTATCCAATAATATTTTGATGACAACCTACACTGCCAAAGTTGGACTATGCAATTATATTTAAACCATACATTTTAGCTTTTTCATAGTCTGAAACTTAAAGAACCAAATTTTTTTCAAAATTGCTTTACAAAAGATATTGAAAGTAGAAAGCAATGAGGGCATTTAGAAAGACAGTAAATATTTTCCAGTTGATTCAATCACCTGAAGATGAGAGATGTAGAGTGTTGGTTTAATTCCAATAGGCAGCTAAGCCCACAGAACCACTCACTTCTGCTGCATGAGCAAACAAAGTCCCTCCAGAGTTCTTTCACCACTTCCCATGGGCAGGCAGGTGTCCAGGCATCTCCAGGAAAGCAGGGCTTCATTATGTCTGTTGGTTACTTGGGAAGACAAATGTCTTCACTCTGAACTTCCCTTGCCCACCCTTCCTTCCTGTTCCCCCAGCATTACATGATGAGCATGACACTACAGGATCTGGAACATCTCTTTGGTCAGTGGAGTCATCTGTCCTAGCTATGTTCTCTCCCAAATTCTTGTTCCCCCCAGCCTCCTCAGCAGTGTGGTGGAATGAGAGGGCCTTGCTCCTGTGTAAGCACTGCTCAGCTAAAACATCCCTGACTTAGCAACACTGTTTCAGCAATTCCAAAATGCAGCCCCATACAATCTGCTATTAAAAAAAAAAGGAATTCCATTCCTACTAAAACCTGTACACTCTCTCATTGTCCTCCTTTACTCAAAGTCAATGCTCTGCTGCCTCAGTATGCCTGTAGAATTAGTATGCCTATTAGTATCTATTAAATAAAGTTGATCACTTTTATTCTGTAGTTAACGATGAACTAGTAAATATAGTTTAAAAGTACTATGAACAAAGAAGAAACAATAGTGTAAATTGTAAAATACAGAGTGTAATCGTGTTCCTGCTTATGTGTTAAAGAATTTTGTGGTATTGAACCAGATCATGAGGTTTAATAGAAGGAAATTCTCCCATCTGATGTTGCTGAAAGAAACAAAAGCACAATCAATGCAGTTTCTACCAAAACAATAAACTTCATCCAAAAGCCCCCGTATTTTCTGAGCTCATGGAAGAGAAATGTACATCAAATGAATTCGTAAAATCAGTTACATTAAACTACAGTTACGGATAGCATATTACATTTCTTGTTTCATTTTTCTTTGCAGCTTTGTGATATGAATTCTCATATTTGGTCATGATATTTATTATTACCTATGCAGAAAAATGAAAAGCTGGAAAATATATTTGGATACATATCCCTTGAAAATGCTGTGCCAAAGTAAAGGATGATCTGAATTGTTTTATCCACCAGGAAAGGTTGCATCACTGGTTTTAGTGCTGCTCCTAGACAAGGGATTAGATTCAACTAAATTAGTATAATTTCTATATTTATGCCATTGTGATAGGGTTTAAACATCCTACCCATTCCCATCACAAAGCACGCTGATGAACAAAACAGAAACTGTCAGAAACACAATGGATTCAAATAGAGTGAGAGAGACCCAATCTGAATGTCCATTTACCTGGCATGTTTCATAATGATGCTTAATCTTGAGTTAAGACCATAATTCTGTGTCCTATCAATTGTTTTGGTAGATTAATTCATTATGACTAGGGCAGCTGCATACTTACATATATGTGGTGATTCATGACTGACCTGCAACTCTTCTAACGTATTTGGGAACTGCTATTCCTGTGTTTTACTGAGTATTATGAGCAGCATAAAACTAGTTAATACAACAGCTTTTGGTGAAGCAGTCTGAGGTACCCATGGAAACAGAACCTCAAAAATCTAAAAACAGCTTTGCTTATCTTGCTCCATCCCATTTACCTTTTAATTGTTTTCTTGTCTATGCACAAATTTGCTGTTGTGTCCAGAAAAGCTGCTGAATTAGAAATTTCAGTAACGTGCAAAGAAAAAATATCAGCAAAAAGGTTAAGTTAGTGTTAAAAAATTAGGAAAGAAATGTTTCTACTGTTTTGGTCACTTAATAGAGAAGTTTTATTTAGTATACTACAATTCAGCTGACTTCACTGGGTGTTTTGAAGATAGTCTGTTGTTTAAAATGTAACTTTAAAAGCATATGTTTCAACTGAGACAAAAGTATGATCCAAGAATGGGCCCCAAAACCGGATTTCTTTGTAGCATATGCTAGTGTTTATACAGAGTGTAGTACAAAATAGGTGACTAATATAGTCCTTCAAACAACAGGTCTTATAATAAGAGACTTCAGAAATTTTCCATTCAACTATTGTTAACAGAAATTCACTTTTCTCAAACACTAAATCAGTGAAAAGTGTTAAAGTAATTTTCAACCACATTATATTAATACTAGCAAAAACATTTAAGAGCAATAGTGTTTAATGAGGACAAACAGATATTAACTGTACAAAAAAACCTTTCTAGTCTTAGAATGCACCATTTGGCAGCAACATTGTTTTAAGCTATAGATCATATATTTTAAGATTTTTTTTGTGATGCACAATACTACTTGAAACATATCATACCTGCTATAGGGAAGAGCAGGGTATAGAGATTTAGTTCCATTCTGAAATAGAAATTATTTAACTTTAAAATTAGTATAGCGCAGGAAAGTTATTAAGCAGCAGCAATGCAGTTGCTAAAGCTTGTCAACACAGGTTTTTTGTCAGCAGAAAATTTTGCTTGCATGAGAATACAGAGCTGATGAAAGATTCCTGATTGACATCCTTAGAGACTAAAGTCTTCAGCTGGGAGAATTCACTTGACCATTACCAGTTTTGTATTCCACTTATACAACAGTGTTAAAAAACAAAAGAGCAGAAATATGCAGATATTTCTGGTGAAACTAAACCTGTATGTTTAGGGGTGAAACAAATATTGCTTTTTCACTACACTGCATTGGAGGTAAAAATAAGTCATTCACCACAGAAACTACATGGGAGCAAGGTTTTAAATGGTGATTTAAGCATAGGAGTCCTCACCAGGGCCAGTTTCTGCTCACTAAAATAACTAGCAGGAAAAGCAGATAGGAAAAGTGAACAGGAAAAGCTATGTCTGGAATACACTACATGGAAATGCCTGACAAGTCAGACTGTAATCTGGTACAACTTCAATAGCTCAGAAACAACAATGAATTAGGCAGGTATAGCTGAACTGTATAACAAAGCAAATTACATTATTTTTGATAGTCTCAGACCAGAATAGTTTTTTAGATGTCACTGCTGATCTAAAGATACCAATGTAAAAACTGGGTAAGTCATAGCAACACTATATCTGTATGTGGATCTGCAGAGCAGGAAGCTATTGTGAGAGAGAAATTCAGCTTTAGAGAATTATATTTCAGTTTATCAGAGAAACAATTATTGAGACAATTCTGTTTGAAAGTGCAAACTTTCCAAGACTTTTCTTAAGAGCTTCATATATCTTGAACTTTTCCTCATTTGAAAAATTTGATTTCCTTTTTTTTTTTGTCACTCAAACTGACTTTTGTATTTTTTTTTGCTCAGGTCAGAATAGTGGGATGGGATGTTCTGTTTGAATGCTCTGTGGTTTCTTATTTTATGCAAAGAACCACCTGTTCCTTCATGGAAATTTAATTAGTAGTTACTTTCTATATTAAACAAATTTAAAAAGAAAAGATAAGCTATTCATAACCATTCCCACTCCTATGCATATATTATAGAGATGATGAATGGAAATAATTTTGCCATATTGTGTAAGTCTGTGTTAACTGAAAGCTATTTTTTTCCACATTAAACTATTACAGCTGGAAAAGACAATATATGTTGGCTTATAAGGATGTGAAAACATCCTTCATGATCTTTAGAATTCCCCTCAATGTTTTATGAAATCACAGGATTTGTATTTTTGGATCTACTTCTTGATACACAGCGCCATAAGGTTAAGGAGTTTTATTTTAAATAATGGATGAATAAAAGTCATACTAGTTCTTTATTACAATCATTAAATATAGATAATCTAAAATGTCCCAACCATGGCATTTGAATACCTTATTAGAGAATTTTGGTTGCTACCAGACATTACTAAAATGACATATGGAAGTTCACCATGCAGAACATAACATCAAAGTCCATTGCTTTTTTCTGTAATTATTTTATATAAAATGCTCTTTCCCTGGAGATATTTTTGTAAATCATATAATAGGACATGTAAATCTAAACTTTTGTCAAAGTTTATTGAACTTATTTCCCAATCAGTGTCTTTTCTGAAGATACTTATATGTAGCTTTAAACATGATTTGAAATACTCAAAAATATCACTTGAAGCCATTTTATGGGAATAATTAGGTTAGGTCAACCCATTTTTCTTTTCATTGTGTAAACTAGTTAGTTATTCCATAGTATACCCAATACTACAGGTTTTTGCCTGCCTTCTGATGTCTTCAGAAGATAGGAAGAAAAGAAAGTGGAACTCCTCTCCCTAAAAGCCATTTTCATTTTTCATTCATTTTCAAATTAGGAAAAGGGGAAAGAAAATCTCTAAAAGCACCATTCATCAGTGGGACTGTGGCAGTTTTGTCCATGTAAGCTTGTCTGAATTTTCAAGATGCAAATATACTGCTGTCATTATATCTAGAATAAAACTTTAGTGAATAAAATCATTTCTGTTGCTGATTCAAAACTTCTTTTCTGTAGGTAGTCAACAAAATGCTCCCTGTTTGAAAACGTTCCAATTGCTATATTTTTTGACACAGAAATGTGAATAAGTCTGTATTTGTTAAAGAAAAAAGAACTCTGTGTGATGGTTAAGTTTTATTTTGGTGTCTTTTCTAGGTGTTGATCCCATACTTTATAGTCTTGAAATGTTAGTCCAAAAAAATATGTGTTTTGAAGGACTGATTGTAAGTGTTAGATAATTCAACATTTTGGATAGAAAAAACTTGGAAACAAAATATTTTACCATAGCTGGAAATCAGTAAACATTTACTGTTCCCATTTGACAGTGATTCAAAAGGAGTCTTTCCAGACTCTAGAGACAGTAATGAAGCCAAATGCTTTCACTGTTTCCAGGGACTAGAGCCCTGAACTGTTTATCTTTATTTTTAAAGAATATTGTCAAACCCTGTGCTCGGTTCAAGTTAGAAGAACTAAGTTCCTGTCTGTCTCATTATACAAATGGTTATTATAATGTTAACTTGAGCCAAGTTATTTTCCCCTCCCTTTTGAAGTTTAGGAAAAAGGATTCATTAATGTCTTTCTTTTGCTGATTTGGTTTCTTGTTCTCTTTCACATTAGGAGTAATTACTTTCCCACAACCTGGCCTCTTTTGATGAGGACTACTGTTTTCCAAATGTAAATGGTTATTGATTTGCCAAAAATGGTCTAATTTAGAAGTCTAAGAGTGTTGCACAGCTGGGAAGAAATTCTAAAACTGGCCAAGTCATTCATACTGCTCTTGGCAGTCACAAATGCAAAGCAAAGACTGATTTTTGAACTTGTTTTCCAGTCATTTATATTTTCATGATTCTGCATGGGTTTAATACTGGGTATCAATTACAAATATATTTTAAATTTAGAGTATAGATTTGTATTACAATGGTAACCATCCACAGTGCCTTTTCATGTTCAAAATCTCACAGCAACAAAATAATATTTGTGGTTTTCCCAGACTGGTGGACTTGCATGTTATATAATTTTGTGAGAGATTCCTATATTAGTGGACTTATTGATACCATTATCAATATTTTTGAAGGAAGATTAAAGTACTGCTTTGAATGAATAAATGTGGTACAGTTTCTTCATCTCTGTTTTTTGATTTAAAAGTCGAAATGTGTTTATTACTCTATTGCATAGAACTTAACTCTTGGAGTAGCACAGTCAGCTCAATGTGCCTCTTGGAAATTTAAAACATTTCCAAGTAACGGATGGTTTTAAAATATGGTCACTATGGAATCAAAATTACTCTGATCTGGGATCCTACAATTGTGATCTATTCTGATATAAGACAGATTAATTTTCTAATTCTAGTGTTGTAGTACCTATGCCTTTTTAAAATTGTATAATGATCAAACACAGGTCATAGGGATGTTGTGGATAAAGTTATGAAAACACAAATCCCTCTTTCAAGAGTGATTTAGAGGAGATAATAACTAATATGTACATAAATGAAAACACTTCAATACACATTTTGGAGGATATTCATGAGCATCTGTTTATGTCCTTCCTCTTTTAGAATTTGGCAGTTGGCTTTAAATACAGTTAGGTGCCTGATAATGTTCTAAGCATCTAACATGTCTGAAATGGTGTCCTTCAAAACCTGCCCGTGAAAAATCAGTGAAGCTGGGATTCAAAGGATAGATCAATCCTCAGTCTTGATTAGAAATCAATAAATATACCCTTTGACACACCATGTGGCATTTTTCTTTCTTCTTGATCTCTTACCCTTTAGAGAGGAATCTATAAACCTCATTTAGCATTAAAGTAGTTAAGGAAACAACATGGTTATTGTGATCGAGCCATCACAATGTTCTCAAATTATGCTGAGTGGGTTTCATTACAGGGAATTTGGTGCCTTAATCTCATATAAAGGGAATTAACAAGTGTTAGCATGCTGGCTCAAGGGAAATGTAAATCAACTGACAGAACTGGAAAGTAAAAAAGCTGAATTCTATCTTTCTTCTGGACCTGAGCAGCAATTTCAGTTCAGTGTCTCGTTAAAATGAGATTCAGAGCTTCAGAAAAAACCACATTCATGTTTCATTGTTCTAAATAGGTGTAACTGCATAGCAGGTCAGCTACTGGGCATCAGGAAAAAAATTATTCTTTATAAAAAGTGCTTGCTTTCTCCCTTCCTGATGACAGTAAGCATGGCATAAGGAATATACAATTTTATTCAGAGGCAAGTGAGAAGTCCTAAAACCTTAGCTCTGGGTTTAGAATGATCAACTGGCAAGAAGACTCCCAGGCTACATACATGCTAGGAACGGGGACTAGCCTGGCTATGGTCTCAGGCAGACTGAGACTTGTGTGTGTACAAGTACCTTTGAGGTCCAAGTCTCCATTCTCAGAACTCCTTTTATTCTCTCCATTATAGAAGAATAAAATTATTAAGAAAGAGAAAAAGAGAAAGAAAGAAAAAGAGAAAAAAAACCCCATGGTGGTTGAATTAATGTGTTAGGGTTGGTTGGTTTTACAAAAGTACTGTAAATCCAGCTTTTCATGGGGCTTATACATAACACCACACAGGTTAGGATCAGTCCTTCTGTTTTTAGAGATCTCCAGTGTAGATATTTACATCTGTTCTCACAAGTCAGGCCTTGTTTGTGAGAACTGAAAAACTTTTAGAATGAGATTAATCTGACCCATGTTAGATTGCATGATAAGGAAGAAATGTTTGGCAAAGTGCCTCCTTTTCTCCACTAACACAGAGGGGTTTTAAGATAAGCTGTGAAATGGGCATATTTTTCAGGCTCTTTGAATACCACACCCACTTTAGAAATTAGCTGTTATAACATCAGATCAAACTCAATGATATGCTGGTGGCAAGCACAGCTATACATTCTTCAGTGCATCATCTGCAAAAAGCTGCTCTCAAGAATTGTGCTGTTACCTGCTTGTTTCTCACAGCTGCTCCAAATCCAGCTGGTTGGCTAGACTGGATACACAGGAGTTCTCATCTCTGTGTATTTGTGGTTGAGTCTAGAATTAGCTGTGTTCACAAAGACCTAATATTTTAAAGAATTTAGGCTAACAAACCTGACTTTGACAGTAACTAGCTGCAGAGAATTCAGACTCCTTAATTAACTGACCACAAGAACAATTCTGAAAAACCAGGAATTGTAGCAGCCAGGTATTGTAACTGAGGGTATCTGAATCTGAAAAATGACACTCCAGATGCCAAGCTAGGTATTTTCCTTAGCTACCTGTGTAATTTTTCACTATCTTCTTTTTCACTTCTTGGGTAGGTGACTACCCATCAGCTTGCCTGTGGAAAGGTTTCCAGTGCAGTCTGTTTGTGCACAAGGCTGAATATTAGCAGTGATGGGAAGACCTTGGGATTTTAGGTATTGCAGGAATGAACCTTCAGTACCTGTCTATCTTTGAACTACTGGCCTTGGATGGAATGTTGCTTACACAATATCATGTACCAATAATTTCACTTTTCTGTGCTAAACTGTTGAATTCAGTGGCTTTTCAAGTATGGTTTGCTAGGCCTAAAAACTACATTTTCGACAATACCATTGATGTACAGAAACTATACTTTGTTAATGTTTTTAAAAGCATCATTTCCTTAGGTCTACTCCTTAGTAACTTCCTATTCCGCTGTACTTCCAGCTACTAAAAATTCTCCCAAATTTTTTTCAAAATACTTATGGTTTGACATTACCAATATGCTCAGATATCTGTCAACTTATGTGATGCTGCATTTTGTGAAGGTAAAGTGAAGCACAGAATGTAAATATTCAGGCTCAGTTTGTCAATAAAACAAGCATGTTGTGCTTCCATAAATAATTGCATCCCACATCAGAAGCAAGAAAGTGCTTGTGTACTGTACTGAGTCTGGGTATGTGAAAGGATAAAATAATTGCTCTGGAGAATAGAGAACATGTTCAAAAGCTTAATTCATTAGTATTGCAATTACCATACATGAAAGTCAGCAAAGGCAGAGTTCCTACCAGTATGAAATTGCACAGGTTTCAGGACTTATCATAACATGACAAGGGGAGAGGTAGGAGTATACACCAATTTATTTCAGTTTCGATCTGTGACTACACAGAAACATATTTTAGATACCTCACACTGTATGTCCAGTTGTCTTTCACTGTATTCAGTCTCATTTTGCAGACCTATTATGACTGACCAGATAAAGTTTGAGTTAATATGTTCTGCAGAAATCAGCAATAGATTCTTGAATATAGGCCACTAAAATTCATCTTAGCTTCTAATATAAGTTGTTTTGCCATGTGGTTATTTCTACCCATGGAGCAAAGCCCCAGGACATTACACCACAAAAATAAATTAATTTCCCTAAGTCTGTTTTGACCAACTGGATTTACATTCAGGTTTCTTGGTGAACATCTTATATATTCTACACTTTAGATGAAAAACAAGTTTTGTACTTGACTGCTTGATTACACTGAAAATGACAGACATTTAGTAATAGGTTTGTAGGGATCTAAATCACAGAAGTTCCACCATGATTTTGGAGCATTTTTCTTGGGTTTTTTTCCCTGACCTCTTGCAATAGTATGTAAATCATTGTATTTGTCATACCCAATCACAGAAGGACAATACAATATTGTTTATAATGTGACTGGCTGTATTGAAATACCTAGTGAGGTAAGAGGCAGTGTTTCTCCACATAGAGATATGGGGCAGTTCCCTGTTAGACACTAATCCAATTGCTATGAAGAGGTTCAGCTGTTCAAACCTTGTGTGCCCTAAGAACCCGTAGGAACAGACTAGAAATACAAAATTTGGTTCTTATTATATCTGTGAGAATTTCAATCCAATTAACTGATTATAAAAGTAATGTCTAAAGTAAATCCTGTTTTGCTTCAGTGGCCACATATACTTCAGTTCTCCTGTGTCAACAAGGATCTCCCTCTTCTGGCTCACTACTTGTATTTTTTCAAGGACATCAATATATTTTATGCTTGCTTAGTACCTAGATTTTGTATGTGATTTTATAAAACTTTTTTCCTGCTTTTTTGAAACTATAGATAGAAATGAAATAAGAGAAACAAAGCTTAGATATCATTTTCTGCATCAGTTTCAATACCATTTCCTAAGGAATTATTCATGTTTAGGATTATTACATATGGGGGAATTCAGGGTCTTTCTCTAAAGTCCTTGGATTGTGAATAAGTTGCTACATAGTTGCTGCAGTTACAGACAGAAAATCAAAAAGGGGTATGAAGACCTAAAGTTTGTATTCTCTGAAAAGATACAAGAGAAAATACAGGACATGAACACCAGCAACAAAAAAAACAATCCAACCAAAAAAGTAGACTGTAACTGAGGTACTAAATATGCAAATAGCTAGAAAATAATGGCTTTGAGGAAGGAAGGAAGGAAGGAAGGAAGGAAGGAAGGAAGGAAGGAAGGAAGGAAGGAAGGAAGGAAGGAAGGAAGGAAGGAAGGAAGGAAGGAAGGAAGGAAGGAAGGAAGGAAGGAAGGAAGGAAAGCAATCTTAGTTAAGAACAGAAAATAACATTTCTTTGCCATAGTATGGTGTCCTTTGAGTACCTGCTTTTTCCAAAGTACTGTGAGCGAACTGTCTTTATACATTCAACATTTTTTATGTGGCACAAGCTTTTTTTTTTTTTTGTAATTATATTTGTGTTGTATTTCCCAGAACATCAGTTATTTCTCTTTTACGTGATTCTTTGTTAGACTTGGTTTTTTTTTTCCACTTGCAGGTATTGCAAGGGGTTAAAAGAGAATTATTTTCTGCTAACAGTACTGAAGTGTTTCTCAAGGGTAAAAACCTTATGCTAAGAGGTTGGTTCCACTGAGAGTCGACTGGGAGTGCAAAATCATATTTCAGTATTGCTGCTGTTATCTTTTAGTTGTGTATGATATCAACTGGACTGGACTGATAATGCACAATTGTAAAAGAGGAAAAGGTTCAGCTGATGTTGCCCTAACCTGATGACATGAGATAACACTCTGAACATGTGCAGTATGCTCTGATAAGAGAAAAAAACCAAGGGTAACCTTTCACATTTGTCCCCTCTGGAGTTCAGCGACTATTTTACTGGAATGCCAGATTTAGCTGATAATGGTACTTAACTAATTGTGTATTTCTTCAGAAGGAATATTTTATCAACACTCTTGAGAGCAGAGATACCCTTTCACTGATATCATATAAATGGAAAATAAAAATGTCAGCTATTAGCATCTGTATAACTGAATGGCCCAGAGATCAACACAGTGTTTCCAGATTTCATGTAAAGCAGTTAAAGTGCTGGCAGCAGCCTCCCCTTCTTTCTCATGGCTCTTGGAATTCAGTCTCCCTCTGAAATTCAAGGAATTATCAATTTGTATTCCAGTGTTATGATTGTAGATCTCTCTGTAGAGGTGAAGGGATTCACCAGAAACAGGGAATTCTTTGTATACTGTTCTCCTTTTGAAAAAAATGCTAAAACTTGGCTCATTTTCTTCATGCATTTATTGTCATTAACTTTGGAAGAAAAAGCATGCTTGTTTGGTATTTTTCAGATGTGGAGCCAGCAGGGATCTTTCTGGCTGTGGATCTGTAAAATGATTTGAATTTTTTTGTGCATTTTACTCTAGAGATTTGCAAGTTGGTTATCAGGAGTGCTGTGTGAATGGACATCATAAAATGGTTTATGACTGGGTTATGTTTATTTTGGGCTCCAAACTGACATAATTAGGCTAAGGAAAATAGAACAAGTTTTCTAGCAGTTCAGATATTTCCTGGAAAGACATGTGTTGATCTGAGAAGTTTTCTAGGAAAATGTAGATCATCTTACTTTCAAAGCCTGGATATATCTAAAAGGAACCTGCCTGACTCTGACCTCAGGAGAAAATTTGCAGTTTTCAGTTAAGTAACAGGGACAGACACAAATCTTCCAAACTGAAAATAATATATTAAATTATTTTGAACACCCTCCTGATGTTAATGCAGTATCAAATAAGAGTACATAAGGGTTAGAACCAGATTTTATTCTGTGGTACATAAGTACACAGGAAGGCATGAATTTACTGTCTTCAATTATTGATTAATATAATTTAAGTTAATGGACAGAAAAATACAATGCAGTGGAAAGGTTTGAGGGAGTTTAATAGTATTGAGATTTGTTTAGTTAGCCATTAAAATGTAAATAAACAACTAACAGAATTGCCATTAACTGCCAATGACTACTGAAATATGAACAATCATTTCAGATGGACATTGTGAGCTAGTGGATAACTTTTCCTTTAGTACCTTTGAACAGACAATATACTGATATAGTTGGTTGGAGTTCCATGTGTGACTTTGTAACTGTCAGACTAAATATCAAAAAACAAGGAAATAAGTGATTTTCTGACACAGAGTTTAAAATCTTAAAATTTTGCATCTTGTTTCAGCTTAGTAGCAACAGATTGTCTTGGCAAAACATCTTCCAAAGTGGTTAGTGGTAATGTTTTATAGAGTTTAGAATATGGAAATCTTTATGTAATTTCTGTAAAGTCAATGTATATTTATTTTTCTTTCATGTAATTCTAATTTAAAAAAAAATCATTTTTCTAGTAAGAGGTGCAAAAGCAGTAAAAGATGAAAAATAGAAGCTTTGTTTCACTTCTTTTTAAATTTTCCGAAGAGCTTACATTATCTTCAGTGAGTTTAACTCAACTACAGCCTCAAATTTTTGAGCTGAAAACAATCTGGACATTTTATCCAGGAAATCATTTTCACACAGTTTTCCTGTTCTCTATTCCCACAAGTATGCTTAATTTCACCTGCTCAGTGAAGTCATTAGACTGCTGCACCTCTCTGGGTAATTTATTCTATTATTCAGCTGTGTTCACTGTAAAAATACCTCTTCCTGATAGCTAATCTGAATTTTAAATTCCAAGCCATTTTTCTTTGTTTCACAGCTCTGAATCTCTACAAATAGGTTTCTGCCTGTTATTTGACTAAACTATTAAAAAAACAATTTAAGAAAAAATAAATAGGTCTCATTGCATATCAGTTATAGGCACCCTTTCCTGTTTCATTTAAACTCACCATGGGGAAACCTAGAACATTCTTTAAAGGCCTTGACACATTCCATGTCTTTTAGAGGAAAGAATGAGATAGCAGTGGCTTATTAATAAATATTATGACAGCCCAAGAGCATCCTCTGGCAAAGACATCTCAAGGAGAAAGGACTTTAGATGTCGACAACGAGGAAATGGAAATGACTGGGAGTTACAATATGGGAACAGGCTAAGGACACAAGGAATAAAAGGATCCAAGCAATAAATATAGAAATGGACAGAGCAGTTTACCCCCCCCAAACAAGCAAACAAATAAACAAACAAAAAGTACACCGTGTGTGAAAATCACCATAAGCTAAAAACAGTCCCAATACTGTTTTCTAGTGGATAGTGTGAAATTGTTTTTCATTAACAAGAGTACATTAGATTTTTGTTATTGTTTTCTAAATAATGTGATTTTCTCTGAAATGCTGTTGATGGCATTCTTAGTACTTCTATGTCATTTGCATGTAGAAATTTATTTTTGTTTTTAATTTAAACATTTATATATCAATGTCTTTACTTTTTAAAATATCTTTTGTTGGATTCAATCTATCTAAATTACATTCCTGGTCTGTTTCATCTTTTCAGGGATTAACAAAATTTATATTCTTCCTAGATGCTCACATTGTAATTTTTTAAGGGTTTTTTTGGGTTTTTTCCTGTTTGTTTGTGGGTTTTCTGTAGTACTTGTCAAAAGCAACTGCTCATAGCAATTTAATTTCATTTGGCAATCACCTTTAGAATTTTGGTGATTAACATGACAGATACTCAGTGGATCCAAAAACTCTTCCATTTTTATGCCTTACAACACCTCTACCTGAAACTACTATTTTTTAACTTGAAATTAATATTCCTTTCTCTGGGCTTTTCTCTCATAATTCTTTTTTTTTTTCTTTTTTTTTTTTTTTAATCAGAAGAAAAGTAGTGAATAATCATAGGCATTTTTTTTTCAGGTAGCAACATATGTGGGGAAAGTAATTTTACCCACTTCAAGAGTTTACTGTTCTAATGCTTTTGAGAGGCAAGTATTATTAGAATATTCTTCGGCACCATATGACAAGGAGAAAATAATGTCATAATAACATATTTGGCAGTTCTGCTCTCCATCCTTGTAAAACCTAGTGGTGGCTTCTATATGGCTTTAGATGATTCTAAAATATATTTATAGCCTGGCACAAAGCCACACTGTGTTCAGTGCCTTCTTATCAGACCTCTGGTGAGTCAGACAGGACACAATTACTGAGCTGACTGCCAAGGTTCTGCTGTCTTTTCTGAACTGTGTGACCATTATTTTCAAGGGTAAAAGCTCAGCAGAATTACCAATAGAAATGACTTCCACACATAGACACACTGCAGGAAGCTACATTTAGAGCAAGAGAAAGGGGACAGCAGGTTGGGCCCAAAGCCTGAGGCTTTCATAGTCTTGATTTCTACTTTGACTTCCCCATTGTCATTGCTAAGTGCACAAAACAAAATTTTTGAGCACAAGCTCTAATTTTCCCTGCAGTGGAGCAAAGAGAGTAATTCCTAGGACTCCACATTTGCTGAAACCCCTCTTCTTATTCTTTTGCTTCCCCCTCACATATTTTCTGCATCTTTCAGCTCTGTGAACTTTATGGGATCAGGTTCACCACATTACTGTCCTGACTGTTCTTGTCCTCCTAAGAAGCAAGGATTACTTGAAATGGAGATTTAGGTGCTGTAGTGGTCCCAATGGAAGCTCCTTTTTTGACTCTCTGACAGTGTAATCTGACTGATTTCTTTCAACTTTTTCACGAGATTTTGGACATAGATTTCATCCTTTTTATAATAAAATTTACCCAAAGCCTGAAATAATTATATCATTAGAAATCCAAAATAAGAAGAGAGTTAGCAAGATGAATTTTTGAACTAATACTAAATTAATGAGCTCATTTAATATATGTACTGGGACTTTTAAATACTGCCTGTTCTAAAATGGTTTTAGAAGTACAGCTGGGGCATTTTAAAGTGATTCTTTATCATTAATAGCAGTTAAAAAAGATTTAGAACAAAAATTAAAAAAATACATTCTCAGAGCAAAAAAAATATTTTTTTGTTTGTGGTCTCTCCAGGTAAACAATTGAGCTATTCCTCAAAACTAATTATTTAACATGGTTCCTTTATCCAATAAAGGTTTCTTGCCCATAGTTTCTGGTTATATGTTTTGGGTGGGACTATATAAATTAAATCACTTAGACCTGAAAAGACTATGAAATAATGTAGTAACTAAAATTTCACCATGAAAGTTTAAGTGGTTGAATAAAAGATTGAATAATCAGAAACATTTAGTATAATTCTGCAAGAGTTCAAGAAGGAACTGAAAGGAGAAAGGCAAAGACAATGGCAGAGTATTGAGATACTACAAAATACTTTATTATTAGAGCATTGTTTAATAGCATCTTACCATATACTCTGGAATATCTTGAAATTAATATTACAAAGTTTTAAAAATATAGATATTTTGCTATTTTGAGTAAATTTTTATCTGAGGCTAAGTATTATCAATATATTCTTTGTTTCTAGAGGAAAAAAATCTAATATGCTATCAGTTTATTTACCAGTGATAATTCTAGCAATGAGTAACCCATCAGTCAGGACAATGCACAATGGTCAATACTGAGAATATTAACATCTCTGTGATTAAAAATCACTATGTGGTTGTGGCTTATGCAACTTTGATAACAGAAGAGAAGAAATCTTATTTTCTTTCTGCAGTAATTAGGTCAGTAATTAATATTTGCATAGTATTTATATTAAACTAGAAAATATGGCTGCCACATTACAGTCCTACAGACATAAGGACAGTAGTGTCCTACTGTCATATCCCTCTTGAATGTAAAACTCAAATCTCATTATTGTGTGCATCTTCAGAACGCTTTTTCCTTTCCCCAGAAACATCTTCAAACATCTGTTTTATTTATGAAAGTTGTAACCAAACCAGGAAAAATCACAGGAGCAAGAAAACTACCTCAAAACAAACATGTATTAGTTCTCACCTTTCCACTATCAGTCAGCTCTCCAAAGCCTTCTCTGTGCATAAGACAGGGATCAAAGGCATTGCAGAAGAAAATTTAAATTAATAATAAAAAATGAAGGGAGAAAGTATGCCCTAAGGATGAAAATGGGTAAAAAATAAATAGGTTAACACCCCCACTCTCCTCCCAAAAAAAAACCCCAACCAAAGCAAAAAACAGATCCCAAAACCCTAAAGGTTACAAGACCCAAATGTGAAAGTTCTAGTTCTAGTAAGAATTAGCTTGCAGTGCCTAACATAAAATGTAGTGACTGGTTTGCTTGCATTCAAGTAGCTACAACAATGAATTTCCACTTGCTTAACAGAGTTCATGCTTTCTTCTGTCAAACAGCACGTTTTGTGGTGAGATGAAAACTGGTGGGTAAAACCTTGGCATTAACACGAAGGTATTCTCCCTTTGGAAGGTCAGAAACTGACATGGTGGAGAGTTTTCTGCACTCGAGGATCATCATCTGTTAAAAACCCCACTGTGAGATACTAAAAGCTCCTGGATGCCTACTGGTACATTCAGTGTAAAACGGTGAAGTCTGAAGGCTCTCTCAGCTGGACATGCTGAGTTGTAGTCAGTCCTCAACCCAAAGGAATTCCTTTATGCAACAAAACTGAGGATACTGAAAAGACTGGGGAAAAAAAAAGCTTTTCTTTATCTCAGTGCTAAGCTAAATAACAGCAGTTTCAGTTTAAGCCAGTAAATCATATTATGGCTGTCAAATGGGAGAGAATTGGTCAGAAAAGCTGAATTGGATTTCTCAGGCATTCATTTCTGAAAAAAGGGAAACCCACAAGACCCTCTGCCATGAGTTTAAGTCCATATGGCAAATTGAAACAACTTGTTCTAAATTTCTTCTGAAGAGGAATCAAACAGTGGGTCTCTACATGTACAAGATTTGAAGCAGTCATAATTTAAGAACAAATGAAATTGACTTGATTTTTTTTTTTTAAACTCAAGAGCTCCTTACAGTATACATGCTTAATGAAATCATTAATTCTGAGGTCTGCTTTTCCCCCAAGGTGTGCAAGATTTAAAGCACAGTATCTACACCATTTGCTATAGACTTTTGTTCCAATATACTTCAGCGTCAGTAAGGGAAAAGGAGCCAAGTTTCCATATAACTTAATGGAGCTTATCGAAGTAAAATGAGTGTTACACAACACAGATTTTGCTGCATTTAAACAAAGTTAAATATTTTGCTAATTTAATTATTCATTTTTTTGACATTTCTTATAAAACAGGATAGTGTAAGAGGCATTGTTTTACAGAGAAATGACACCTGGTTTGGTGAAACAGAGAAACAGAGTCCAGCCATGTGGAAAGGCAAATGCCAACAGAAAACACGTCACACCATTGCTTAAACTACAAGAAGAAGAAGCTAAATTGTTCCACAAGAAGCTTGGGACTGCAGGGAAAGGAAGCACTTATCTCATTGTGGTGTTCTCTTTATTCTCACAGTAGCCCTCAAAGATTAACCATCTCACCCACACATTTTTTTCTGTAGACCAGCATGCAGCAGTTAATTTTTTCTACTTGGCAATCCTCTTTTTTTTTCCTACTCCTTCTATTTCCTGTGTTATGACCTACTAACAACTTTTTCCCCATAGAACAAAAAAACTATCAGTTTGCATGGTTTTTTTCTGAACATTAGACACCTTGAGAACAATTTTAATACATTATTAAAAGCAGGAATAATAATTTTCTGAGTTCCTTATAAAACACTTGAATTAGCCAAGATATTCTTTTGTTAAATACAATGGTAAAGGAAAGAGCCTTAGTATCCTTTCAGTTAGAGACCATTCTGTGTACCACACACAACAGGTTCCTCAGAACCTGCAAATTACAGCCTTGTCAGCAATTTCCTGTGAATAAAATAATTTTGATCATTCAGTTTTATTTTTTTTGTTTTTACCTGCCTTCTAATTCTGATTATTTGAGAATTTTTCATCAGCTTATTCCCTTACTCCCCTCAGTCCTCTTAACCATATCCCACCTCTTGGATAGCTAATTCAAAAGGTGTGGCTTCACATTTTACTTTATACAAAAAAACTGTTAATTGTCAAGGAAGGAGGTGATTTTTTTTTTCCTCTGGGTCTCCCATGCAGGCTAATCAGTGAAAAAGAAAAGAACCCAAATATGTATTTATTCACACATGCACACACATGCATGCACACACAGAGACACACCCTGAACAAGTTCATATAACAAAAGATCTGATGTGAACAAGAGGTTGGGAATAAATGTTTTTAGGCCTGAGAAAGCTAAAGAGGGGAATATGATAAGTTATGGTCCTCTCATATAGTCAGATACATTCAAGGATGTAAACATAATGAAGCTGCATCCCTGTCCTGAGGATGGCTGGGATGGTGTTAACATTCTTCATAGTAGCCCATTTTTCATTTGTGCCTAAAGAACTACTAAAAAATCCAATGTTTTGGCTGTTATAGAACTGTGTTCACACAGCATCAGAGCTTTCTCTCTTTCCCACCCCAGGAAGTACACTGCAGAGGGGGGACTACTGGGACTGTTGACACAAACTGGCCAAAGGGAAATTCCATGCCATAGGTTTTCATGGTTAAAAATAAAACAGATCATGGGTGGTGTTGTGGGTTGACTTCCAAGGTTTAGAGAATTGCTGGGCATCCATCTTCTGTTGGAGACAGTAAGTGATTTCCTTTGTTTCATTTGATTTTGCTCCTTTCTTCACCTATGCAGCTGGCTTGAAAGAAACTTTGAATGGATTTTCCACAGTTTAATTTTTCAGCACAGCAGCTATGACAATAAAAGTGCTTATGCAAGATTTGAAACAAGCTGTTATTGGAAAAAAAACCCAAACCAAAGCAAAATAAAAATTAAGCAGAAAACCAAACCAAACAAAAAACCTCCTGACTATAAAATTTCTTTTATTTGTATTTTCCACAATGTTATGATTAATTCACATTAAATTCAGCATGAATTTAATGTGAAATTGGGGTCATTTTCAGACCTGAGATACTTGTTCCAGACATTTGGTACTTGTTCTGAGGATAAGCTTTGACTGTTATGTTTATGTGAAGTCTCTTGAGCAATCTTAAGAATCAAAGTCCAGCCTACAAATTACACTTCCACTTTGTATCATGAAGGTTCCTTCTGGACATCTGATAATAAGACCTTTGAATACTCCAAACTGAATTCAAAATCAAATGCATCTACAAAGCAATAGGTAAAACTGGAAGTAAGTACTCAAAATCAGGCTTTATGTCCAAAATAATTCCTTTGCAGCTGATGGAACTCCTCCCTAAATAAAGACTGTTTGCTATAATATTGTTCCTTTGTGTTGGAACTCAGGACATCCCTTTGGGAGTCCAGAGTTGCCAGGACCCTTGCCAGGGGTCTCAGGGACCCTGGCACACAGCCCAGAACACCAGTGGGTTTGAATAAGAACCATGGAACAAATTGCCACCTTTACATGAAGAGATAAAAGCCACAGCAGTTTAAGTAGTGTAATAATAAAGGTATCACAGGGTGAAAATGTAGATTTTTGGATTTTTTGTATAAGGGTTTTGGGGGACAAGAGGGAGGGATTTGGGCATGTCTAGCCTTTCTTCTTCTTCTTCTTCTTCTTCTCTACCTCCATCTTCACTGGTGATGTTGGCACTTTTAGATTGGTTTAGAGTAGGAACTCACTGTCTAACTTAGGTGATAGGTATTGGAAAATAATTGTAAACATGTTATATGTGGTTTGTAGTATATGAAGATAACACCGCCCTGGGGGCAGGCAGAGTGCCTCTGGCTGTCCTGCTGAATGGACCTCAGCTGGGCAGGGAGAAAATTTTATAGATATGATACAATAAACAGCCTTGAGACTGAAAACTGAAGAGCTTTGACTGATCCTTTGAACGCGTGGGCTGAAGCAGAGACTTTTAATACAAGCTGGGGTCACAAACCCTGTGGCCATCCGACACCTTGTGGCTCAAAAGAGACGGTTCTGTGAGACCCAGTCTTTCTTCAGGTGCCTTATTAGATAGCATCTATTTTGTACCACATTTTGTACATTGCTGAGCTTTACTGGTTTTCAACTACAAACACCTATCCATAAAATCTTGTTCACATCCTGCCCTGGCCCTGCCCTGGCTTGCTGAGAGGTATGCAAAACCAGTTACAGCTTTAACTCTGCAGCCCCTGGTGTGAAAATAAAGCACTTTTCTTCACTGTGCCTTCAAACAGAGAACTCATAAGAAAGATCATACACTAAGAACAAAACAGTTAGCTTATTACACTTAAAAATAATGAAGTATTCATTGCAATGTTATATAATATGTTTTAACATTCTTATTCCTTGCAAAAAGCAACAGGATATAACGCCTGTACTGATGTCACTAGACTGTCAATGCAATTGAATTTGCAATAGCTTTGTATTAATAAACATGGTATAACAAATGACATGTCTGGAATCTATGCAGATAAAAATACTTGTTTTCTACCTTGAAATAAAAAAAATAAGTACGTCATTTTCTAAGCATTTGGCAAAAATTCCAGCCATATGTAACATAACTGCCACTACATAGTTTTATTTGCAAAAAGATTCACACAACTTTTTTCCTTGCCAGGTCTCTGATTTTGAATGAAATTATCAACTAAACAAGTTCTAAATTCTAAAGAAGGTTTCTAAATTCATAACAACAGCTGTACCCTTAATCTTGTAACTTGAACTTCTTTAAACTGAAATCAAAGCCTAAATCCAAGAATTCATCTGCCTTAAACTCTGACTAAGTGTCTGTGCACTTCATTTTGCTGGTGTCAGTTCTTTGCTGTAACTCTGAATAAGAAACAGGATGTTTCTTTCTTTGTCAGATAATAAAAAAAAGAACATAAAACAACTGTAGGATCTCAGTGTAATTCTTGGCTTGCAGTAAAGTTTTGAATGTCATCTGACCAGAACAACAGGCTATAGAAACAGGCTTGTGAAGAAGATTGCTTACAGTTATTCATTGTAGGTATTTTTTGCAAAATATATCTACTTGTCCAATACACAGGTAGATGAGACATGAAAGAAGTTTTCAGCTTCTTCTTTAATATCTGTGAGGATAAGATGCATTTTATCAGGGATATGACAATCTAGATAAGTGACATACAGTCAAATTTTAATATCAGACCAGTATTTTTTTTTCTGACTTGGGAACTACACAAAAGATAACTTCATTTCTCCTGGTTCAATCCAATTAACTGGATTTAACTTCATAATAAATGACTGAAATTATATGGAATAGATTTTTAGAGACAGATTGTATTTTATTTCCTTTGTCTGAACATGATAAAATATCCAAGGTATGCCTACACCTTGGATATGAGATGCAGTAGGAGTGGCATTTTATAATGATTATGTCAATCTTTAAACCTAATGCCTAATTTCTACAAAAGGCTTCCAAGAGTTATTTGTAAGTTACTTATCCACACAGGTATGAATATTCAGTGGGACATTTATATAAATACCAGGAAATCCAAGTTCTCAAATGCATTGAAATCCACATAGTATTTTAGAGGACCTAGAAGGAAGACTTTTTTCCCAAGTAAGTTCAATTAACCACTATTTGTCTATATGAAGTTCAAGGAAAAACAATTGAAGAGGAAAACAATCCTTCAATATAGGAATTATGTTCATGACAAGCCTACATTCCCTCCTCCACACACCAAAGGGAGATTGAGTAATTTACACAGGAGGAGGAAAAAAACCTCGGCCATTACTTGGCAAATGCACATTTTAATGATTTCAACACATAGTGTGTCATCAGAGGAAGAAGAGACAAAACATGTCCTAAGCTGCAATGCTGGTGAGAGACACCCCACAGACAGACACAGGCTTGGTGTAACAAATTTAACTTGTGTTCCACAGACAGACAGACACAGGCTTGGTGTAACAAATTTAACTTGTACCCCCACATCTCTCAAGCAGAGGCTCAGAGGGATGAGACAAACTGCCATCTTTTAATGGTAAGACACACATATTGCCTACAACAAAACCTAAAATTATATTTCCTGAATCTAATACTCTATTAAGAGGACCACTGTCATGAAAAGTGTCCAACCAGATTCCCTCCTCTAGGTGTTATTCCTTACAGAAACCAATATATCTGTCTTATAAGTGTCCACAGAGCACTTAAAAATAACCTGGTAAAAACACCCTTAGCCATTGCCTCTATCATGTATCTTTTTTATACATACAAATAAAAAACCTTTCAGAAGAAGAACAGAAGTCCAGTTCTCACCTCAAAGACTGTCAGAGGCAAAAATAAATTTTATGATGTCCCTGAACTTCTGCTTAGCTTTACTTATTATGCAAAATAGCTTAGTTCTGTTCACAGCTTGTAGAAAGGAAGGATAACAGCCATCTACATATGGAGACAAATAGCTGGTCAAAAGGATTCTTTCTGGCATCTGAGTTCATCCCAGCATTTTAACAGCTTGAAAACAGTTACTGTTTCCTGGTGTTTCTCATATCTTGAAGGTCAATTGTGTCTTAGTACATAATGCATCAGCCTGAGGAAAAAACGTTGTGTCATCTAATTGCCTATTCTAGAAAAAACTCAGGTTAAATATTTTTGTCAGGGAGAAAGAGATTGAGGAGTTGCTTGAAAAATAGGAATAGCTCCAGTCTGCCATAGAGTCCTCCACAGGTGTGGGCAGAGTTTAGTTGATAGTTCAATGTCTGTAGGTTGGCAGTTTTTTTTTTTACTTGACAGCAGATGCAAGGTTGTATCACCAGGAAAAACCAAAGAGTCTGAGCTATTATTCAGGGCAGTTATCCTTTTAGGAGGAAGCTCGTTCAGTTGAATTATTAATTGGTGTCATCAAAAGAGTAATATAGACTTTCTAACTTCATCATTTAAACTTCTGGTTTTTCCAGATTATTTATTCTGTTGAACTATGAAATGAATACATACATTGTCTATAAATCTAACCATTTAGCAGACTATTAATACCTTTCTTATAGATGAATCTGTACCAGCTTGAAGGCCTTTGTCTTTTTATTGCTTTTTGTTTGGCTGTTTTGTTGGGTTTTTCTTCTACCACCAAAGAAACTTTTAAAAGTATCCCACAGAGGATACCTTTTGTCTTGTCTGAGGTTCCTATGCCTTCATTCAAAGATAGAAAGTGGGAATGTTTTCAGGTGTCCTTAGCCACCCTAAGGACTGCTCTTTCCTATGGGCTGTAGGTGGATCTGTGCACCACTAGGGACCCCCACAGGCTTCCAGGGAACAACATTGACTTTCCATGGTCATTTGAGACAGTCTGAGGTCACATCCACACAGCTCCCTCTATGGCATAACAGCAGTTCTGAAAAAAAAAATTTAAAAATAAAAATATCTGAGATATCTTGTTTATCCTATAATCTGCTCTTCCATTCCCTGATTCTAAACTTTTGTTTTCTGTTGGGCACAAATGTTTCTGACATTGGACTTGTTTTCTCACATATACTCAATTTATCATATTAACAGGATACATATTAAAGCCAGAATAATGGAGGTGTTCATCTTAAAATTCTGATGTATACTGAGAAAAAAAAAGAATATATTTAAATACTTTAGATAGTGTCAGAGCTAAGTTTAATTACACATCAGCTGAACAAGGTGTAGCCTTTATCAGAAGAAAAGTGTTTGACTTGGGAATTTTTCTATCAGATCTGAATTAAGTATTTAAATATGCTTTTGAAGTGTCATATCTTAGCATATAACAATTATGCCCCATCTTAAGAAGAAGCAATAAAATTTTTGAAAAATCATTCTTCTTTAGTGCACCATTTAAGAAAATGTAAAGTTATTTATACTCTTTCTTTGATAAAAACTTTACTGTAAGAATATAATTAAAAAATTTTCTAACGATGTCAGCAAATCATATATGCACCCATACACTCAAACTCACCCACTGACACATAGAGGGAATTCATCTGTTCAGAGATCTGTTTCAGGTATCATTTCCTTGGTACCTAATTTACTCATAGAAATTTTGGCATTTTTTGAGTTTTCAAGAATCTTTGCAGTTGCAATTGTATTTCCTTACTACTTCTGGTGTCTTAGTTCTTAGGGACACTTACAATTTGTCCAGTCCCTAGGATATTATCTCCTAACTTAAAAGCAGTCAACTTTCTTAACCCTAGATACAAGATATGCTTAATACAGAACATTTCTCAAATTCCTTGGAGAGTTAAGAAATAGAGTTCCTTAGCAATTGTTCCTTCTGTGAGTGATGACAAACTTTTCTCAGGGGTACTGGAATGATATACAGCTGGTCTCCTGAGAAATCTGCTCATAATATTCTCAGTACCTTTTTCTATCTTACTTCTGCTGTAGCTGAGGGTTTGGACTGCCTAGAAAAACAGCAGAAACCATCTGACAGCCATGGGGGATAGCCTGGCACTGGCATCACATCTGAACTTCTGGTGGCCCATTTGCCACAAGCCTCCTGCACTGACCTTTTTTAACAGATAGCAACCTTCAGTTTGTGAGTTTCTCCTTGACTGTCCTCTTGACTCTGAATTCATCTTGACATTTCACCACACTATTTGCATCAATGAAGGAGGTTCATATTACATCAGAAATTTGTTCCTAGATTTGAATTTTTTTTTTTAAAGTAGAATGCTAACTCTAGAATAATGGTGGCTGAAGACTAAATTGTGGCTACTAATACTGCCTCAGAAGTGTGCCCAAGCAATGTTTGAATGTTGGATAATGTGATATTTTGGACTAACCAAATAATTTTGGACTAACTTTTATTTTTTTAACTTTATGTAAATATTGTATATACCAAAAAAAAAAAAAAATCAGCCAAACTTCCTAAAACTAACATTCAACATTGAAAGTAATATAATTTAAAAATGTGGTTTTGTTGTATACTTAGGAAGGAAAGCAAAAAAGTTTTTTCGTATATATAGGATAGGTTTGCAGAACCTCATATCATGGTACACTTTGATGAAAACAAACAAATATCTGAAATTTCAGTAAAGAAAAGCACTTAGTTCCAGGTCTTCATCACGTGTTTTATTTGCAGATGAGCAATATCAAAATCAAGAAGGCCTAAGCACAGAAACAAGAACAGAAAGAAATCACACAAATAAAAGAAAAGCTACGGACAAACATTTTCTCTGGCTTTTCATAGATCAAATTATGGGACATAAGTAGGCTGTAACAGGAAAGAAAAAATCCATCATGGCATATGTATGCATCCAGTGTCAATTCAATACTGACAGTGACCTACTGTCCCTCTGGTGTGTTTCTTTCATTGTATCCTTGTCCCCTCCAAAAACAGAAAATTCGATAAAGGCTGCCTCACTAGCTCAAGTCAAATCATTGCATAGCATGGCTTTGACTGGAATTTTTATCTTCAGTGAAAGGAAACAACAATGATACACTGTGGGAGTATTATGCAGGTATTAAATCATTACCTGATATTTCAGGTAATCACAAAGTACTCTCACTTTTAAAAACCATTTTGAATAATTTTTAAGAGACTCTTAATCATTTGTTTTGAGTGGAAAATTTTTTATAATAAGATAGGAATCATCAGCCTAGAAAGAACTGCTGCATTTATAAGATAGTGATACCAACATAAGACTTTAATAGAGGAAGCTGGTGAGTTCAGGGAAATTTGAATATTGCACAATTATCTGTTAAACAGCAAGAGGCAAAAGTGGACAAAATAATTGCTGTGTGTACTATAATCTGGTTTTCACAGTGCTCATCTTTCAAAATGTTTTTGATTACCTTTGTGTCTTAACTCCATGGTGTGCAGAGTTCATCTCAGCAGGACAATGAAACCGTGTAAGTGTCACAAGTGTTAGTACAATACATGAACTTGAAAATTTTTTAGATTTTAGTAACTGAAACAATTTGGTAAAGGGAACAGGTAGCCATTTGACACTGTGCTGATGTTTTAGAAAATGTGTTTAGTAAGGATTTCACCATGATGTTTTGGCTATATAGTAGAGGAGTTCTGGCATCTTAGAGGAATGTTCCTGATTTAATTCCTCACGCAGGTGGGAACTGTCAGTGGAGTGGGGGCACACTTGGTGCAGACTTCTGTTCAGTGTCTGATTTCATCCTGGACTCAAGTGTGAGAGGCACAAAACACTCTGTCTGCTCTGGGAAGGCAAATGAACATGTGCTTAGCTTTGAATTTATAAATGCCTTTTTGAACTCTGTCAGAGTACTCTGTGTATGACCACAACTAAAGTTTGGACCAAAATAGTTGTGGTTGGTGGGCATTAATCCCACCACATGAACCATTGTGTTCTTTGGAAGAGCTTTTGGTAAATGTGCTAAACTGCTCTGGGCTGAAATCCACTCTGTTACTCCTATTGTTCCTCTGTATCTGTGCCCACTGCTTAAACTCTTCCAACACTCAGCTCTTTTCCATGTAAGTAGCAGGAGTGGAAATGACTGACTTTAATTTCTGCTTGCATTACATGTATGTGCTTGTGTGGAGCACATCACTGTGTGGAGATGACTGGTGTCTGTTTTCCTTGATTTGGAAACAAACCACTTCCCTTTTAAGTGCAAGAAATCATCCTGCCCAGCAGTGGGAAGTGGTCTTGCTGTGGTCTTGTGTATTAAGATGGAGACGATTACAGAGAGACAGGGTTCAAAGAATTATGGGGTTTCGTTCTCAGTAGTTTTTGTTTTCTCTCCTTTTACTCTGAAAGAAGACACTTACAAAAGATGTATTGTTTTTCTGTGTATGAAGATATACAACTCTTCATTATTTCCTAGAACAATGTGTGGCACCTATTTAGTTAAGACGAGCCCATCCAAATTTGCAATATTTCCATTTTGTATAAAGGCCCTCAATTCCACTAAGAGATGGAGATATTGAAGAACCAGTAGAAGAGGAAAGGTTATTTTGCTTTGACAGTATACCTAGTTTCATAGATGAAACATCAAATAGAATTAAAATACATTTATTTTATAACTGATCATGTGGAATCATGTATAAATCTGTTGGAAGATTTTTTGGATAATTTTTTCTAAATTTTGTAGGTCTTTCAGGGCCTTTTGTCTCTTTGCTTCCATACCCCGCTGCTCATCCTTTGATTCTGCGCAATTTTCTTAGTGGACCAATATTGATGTGTACTGATCATTACAATTTTTGTGACATTATTTTTGCAATTTAAAAAAAAAAAAGATGAGAAAAATTGTAATGCCAAAATTAGTCTGTAAAAAATTATTGCAGTGACTTGCCATGCTACGATATAAAAAAATGGGGACGAAAGAAGGAAATAATTGCCTTTAAGTATAACTGTATTTCTGATTCAACTGACACATGGCTATTACATGTGTTTTTATTTTGGGAAATGTGTCACACGATTGTTTTCTATAATGTCTACCACATGCTGCCTGTTGCTTTTGCATAAAATAGCATTTTGTACTTCAGACAAAATAAAGATAGATTATTTTCATTTTTCTAGACAAACTAGTGTTGGAATGGTTAAAACACTGGCATTGCTCACATAATTTCTGGTTGAAAAGGTCAGCGAGGAGCCAAAAATATCTCCTCTGTAGGATCCTGCGATATCTAATGCATGTTTTTATGTACTCTGGATTTTCTAAGGGAGAGTTCTGTTATGCTAAAATGTTTGTATGTAACTTTAAGAAGTTATGAATGGAATTATCAGGTTTGTTTAGGATCAGTAAGGCTCAAGTTAAATTCCTAAGGTCCTTTGCCCCTAGATTCTATCATGTTGGATCACAACACTAGAGACATGGAGTCTGGGCACTTTTGACTTAACCTTTTGTTTCTTTCTTGACCTGCACACCCAGATTATATCTGTGTTTATCACATTTAGTTTTATACCCTTTCAGTTTCTTCCAAAATCTAAGGATCCTCAGATCCCCTCTCCTTTCATGCCTCACATGCTGCAGTTTATTTTTCCTTCTCTTAACATCACACAAACGACTCTCTTTCAAAATGTTTCTGCTAGAGTCATTTTGAATCTTGTTTCATCCCCTCTCCTGAGCTATTAGCTTTCTTTCTTCTGCTGAAAAAAAAGTTTTTACCAGTATGTCCTCTCAATATTTTAGTAAACATTCTTTTAATAAGTTCTATTTTCCTTATTCTTCCTCATCCCTCTAACCCATGCCTTTCTGTTTTCCCCTTCTCTCTATTATTTTTTTCAACCTAAGATTTAGAGATTGAAGTAAAAAGTTAAAATATTTTCTTTGCCCGCATATTAGCTCAGCAGGGTGTGGGTATTTTTCCTCCAGGAAAAGCAATAAAACAGTAAATAAAGGTTAATCAATTCACATTCTGACACAAAGAACAGAGAGGAGGAAGGATGTCTTAACTCATATAGGAGTAGTTCAAAATGTATTTTTTCAGTGATCTTTTCTTGGCTAGATGCTTATCCAGTAATGTGTATATTATTTGTGTTTCCTAAAATTTTGAACTGTAAGGGCTCATAACACAGGATCTGTCACCTTAGTAGGGTCTTGATACTAAATACTGTTTGGACAGGACTTTTTTTTTACACCAACATACTTAGAAAATATCAACAAACTGCAAAAAAGCATTTTCCCAGAAATAAAAGCATTTTTGTACTGCAAAAAACACTTGATTGATTTTGCTTCAACACTGTAAAAATGGAATCATAAAATCATAGAATTTTAGAATTATTTGGATTGGAAGGGACCTTTAAAGATCATCTTGTCCATCTTCCCCTCCCCCTGCAATGAGTAAGGATTTCTTCAACTGGATCAGGCTGTTTGGAGCCCCAGCCAACCTGACCTTGGACACTTCCAGAGATGGGGTGTGCACAACTTTTCCAGGCAACAATTTCTTACAACAGTGTCTCCCTACCATCATCATTAAAAATGTCTTCCTTATCCTATCCTTATTTCTTCCCTATGTACAATTCAGTTAAAAATTGTTGCTCTTTGTTATGTCACTACAAGCAAAAAAAAATTCTATCTCCATCTTACTTTTAAGCTCCCTTTATACATTAAAAAGCCACAATGAGATTTCAGAGCCTTCTTTTCTCCAGGCTGAACTACACCAGCTGCCTCAGCCTTTTCTCATAGGTGCTCCAGGCACCTATTTAGCCATCATTTATGTGGCTCTTGTCTGGACCCACTCTGGCAGGTCCATGTCTTTTTTGTACTGAGGATCCCAGAACTGGATGCATTACTTCAGATGGGTCCTCACCAGAGCAGAGTAGAGAGGGAAAATTTCAACCATCAGCCTGCTGACTGCTTTACATGATAATGTTTTTTTCTAAAATTAAACTGATAGACAATTTCATGGAAGTAATCAAATACAGTATATTTGGTATACTTAAGTTTTCTTCAAGTTTTTAGCAAGTACTTTGACACCCAAGCTCACTGAATCACTGTCTGGGACTATTTATCTTTTGATTTGGAAATGGATATTTGTTTCCTCCAGTCTTTTTGGAAAAGAACTTTGTTATTTTATTAAAAGAAATGAAATGAGGAATTATTCTATAAAGCTGTAAAATGCAGTCCAGCATTCAAACTGTATTTAGGACTGCGTTGAAAAGTAATTCTCCCATATTCTCAAAATTTACAAAAAAAATATTTCATAACATCTTTTTTTTAATACAGGAAGTTGAATAGGCATATGAGTCCAGAAATTAGCTGTCTTACAAAATGAAAACTTCCTGGGGACAAAACAGGTTCTGATCTTGCCTGTGGTTTAGAGTAGAATATCAAAATTATGTAAAATTTTGACACTGCTTTCATCTTGAGACTTAAATGTAAAACAGTGGCTCTCTGGGTCACAGTGTTGAGGTCAGGGTACAGTAATTGCAAAAAAGGCTAAAAATAACAAGGGTGCTTTGATCATACCATCTGTGCAAAAACAGAAGTGTCCTTATTTCTCAAAACTGCTTTATACATTTCTCAAAACGCCAGCTGAGCAACCAGGGTTGAAGGCATGATGCACCATCCTGGCCAGAAATATTTAACTGTCCAAAATCTTGATGGACTAGAACCTTACACTGACTACAGCTGAATAGTAAAAAACTAACTTCATAGGACATTATAAATGGCAGGAAGACCATAAGATTTTGGAGGTAGATTTTTTTCTCTTGGATTTGCATAAAAGAGTTGTTCAGAAATGTTTCTAACCAGTTGATTTCTTGTCATAAATTGGACCTGTTTGTGTTTTTGCATTTTTTTTCTCATTGTCTCCATCTGGAATCTTTTTAGTAAAACGTGTAGAAAGTTTCATTTGAGAGTGAAGAGTAGAAAAGAAAAACTACTCTTCAACTACAAATTATAACCATAGTTTTATATAGAATCTATATTCTTAGTGTCTTGAACTCAAAGGTCTTAATTTTCTTTTTAGTAAAAATACTGTACAGGTTTTTTATCAGTACTAGAAAAATATTTTTTATGACAGCAGAGGATCTTTAGGATCATCTAGCTGGTCTTTATAACACAAGGTATGATATTTTGTTTAAAAATTTTTGCTTTTAATGTAAAACTTTGTGATTGAGTGAGAACATAGCTCTTAAAAATATCCAACCTAAAGTTTCAAGTTTATAGATCATCAGCTCCCCCATTTGCAGGCCACTTCAGTGATTAGTTTCCTAACTACCTGCAACATCCTTGGCAGGCTTCTTTTAAAATTATCACTTGGTAGCTGGTTTTCATTTGCTGCTGTAGTTCATTATCCTTTTTTCTTTAAAATCCTGCCTTCAGAAACCTCCTCTCTTGCATGTACTCTAAAAAATGATCAAACCTACCTTGCAATTTCTCTTTGAAAAGCTAAACAAATTGAGCTTATGTAATTAATACATAAGCTCTTGTGATGCTGGCTCACAAGATGAAGAAGTACTCTGTGGCTGGGTTTTGAACAACATCCATGCATATAACATCATTTTAATTGGATGGTATTTTTCAAAACTGGACTCAGTGTTGTATCCTGTAGAAGTTATGGCACTCATTCATTACTTTGCACTTGTCTTCTAAGGATCTAAAACACTGCTACTGTCTCTTTTGGATATCACATTAGAAAATTAGTATATTAGTGCATGATCTGCAGCCCAAGTCTCATATTTGCTTTGTCCATATTATCAGTGCTTAAAGCTTGTTGAGAGAAAGAAAGTACCCTTGAATATAGCCAACTCTTGCACAGCTTACTGCTGGTAAGATACTCAGCAGTACATTGAAGATACAGAAAATGGGACAAGTCATGATCTTGTACTTATGCAAGGAGTAGGTGTAGGAGGTCCTTGGGCACTTCAGTGTGAAGAAAAAACAAAGTAGTTTGAATGACTGGTCATAAAATTCTGGTCCTGGCACTTGAGCATGTTAATTAGATAAGTCTGAGCCCTTCCCTTAGACATCAGCCAAGCTTTTCACACATTGAGAAAAATGTACATTGCACATCTCACATTTCAGAGAAGCACAAGCATCCATAACCATTTCAAAGTCACATTTTCCTGTATGTTACACATTCAGAAACTAGGATGTCTAGAAAATATTGAACTCATAATGGAATTTCCTGAATTGTTGTTTGGAAATGACAGTACAGACTGCATCTTTTCCCCTTTAATCTGGACAGAGCCACTCACTGACTCACAGTAACCCCTTTTGATTTGCACTCCAAGAGTTGGCATCATTTTATTTACATAAAGAAAAAAAACATCATTATATAAGCAGTGTTAATGCTTAAAAGTGACCAAAAAATGTGCAAAGGTTAAGTAGGTAGGACTTGAATAGCTGTGAAAGGCACAGTGACCCACACATGAGAAAAAAGAAACAAGACCATCTTTGATTTTACAAAACTTTTCATCACTTGTGTTTCATGGTATATTTCCCCTGATTTGGTCTAATTAGTCACATTCTGAAATGATCTTTCAAAAGATCTTGAAATTTCAGCAAAGGTTTTGTATTCATGCCTTTACCCACTGTGCAGTAGAGTTAGCAATAGAGTGACTTCAGTATGAAAAAAACCAAATTTCTCATATGCTCTGCAGTGCCATCTACAGTATTTTGGTCATAACTGGAACACTTAACAGGAGATAATGCACATTTTTCTATAAAGGAAAAGTAAAGTTGAAAGTGTGAATATATATGTATTAAACAAACGTTAGAGAACTGAATTACAAGTTAGCACGGGATTTACTAGATTAAAACTCTTTCCAAAGTATTTTCTTCTTTGACTTAAAAAAAAAAATTCAGAAAGGGTTTGAATTTTTTGATGACTTCTGAACAGAATCAGCAAATTATAACTCTCATAATACTGAAAAAATTGTCAAGATGACATTTTATAAAAATATGGCATTATTATAAAAATAAGAAACTTATGCATTAGAGCTTTTAAAACAAACCAACTTAGTTTTCTTTGCCTCCTGTCTTCAATCCTTAACTTTTCAATGTTATATTTTAGCATTTTTCTCCATGCATAAAAATGTAGAATAATACACAAAAATAAATTTTGTCACATGTTTTCATGGGCTTTAAAAAAAATTATTTTAAAGGGTTTTCTTGAAGAAATTACTTTAAATTTTTGAGAATTAGCAGTACTGTTCCAAAAGTTGAGAAAAGATAACTTTTTAGATTATTACCTAAGATTTAATTACATTTTGTATATATGGTCTGGTACAAGTATGGTACTTGACCTCATATAAGATTCATTTTTGCTATAGTCTGGGGTTAATTCTTAATTTAGAACAAAATTTAATTTTATGGTTTGCTAACTACAGGTCGTGTGAAATATAATATTTTTCCCCCCTAAAGTCCTGATATTTAAATTCTATACAAAGAGTGCTCCATGCAGTGTACATGCAGATGAAAACTTTTATTTATTAAACCAGATTTAACTAGTCTCTAGAAAATTTATTACTGATCAAAGTAAGCAGTAATGGACATTTTTAATTAGAAGCTGGTTTTAATAATTAAAACTAAGGTAATATTTTCTTAACCACTGAACTTATAAGTCAGTTTGAAAGTATTTTCTTAATTCTTTAAAAAATAATATATAGAACAAAGTCACTCTGTGTTCATTTGTCTGCTTGCTACTGTGGAAAGCTTCACAGGAACATATGTGCAAGGCCTTATTTCCGAAATAATTACTTAAAAAGTAAAATTGTCAGCGAAACACGAGGGTCTGCTTTTCCTTGAGTTGGTTGTTTACCCTTTCTAAAAGTTGTAGATCACCAACTTTTTGTAAGGTTTGAATGAGAAGAACAATTTCTGTTTATTGCTTAAATTCCACCAAAAATACTGAGAACCCTGGGTCCCAGTGTAAGGTCAGAGCAATTACAACATTCTTCAATGATGATAAACGAGAACTCAAAACTGGAGCTGATCACTACTATGCGAGTTCACTATAACAAATAAAATGAAAGCCTCCTGTGTTACATACCCTCAGCTGCTGGCTCTAACAATTAACCCTAATTTAAAAAGTCCTAGAGATGTTATTATCACAGCAACTTACCTGAATGTTAAAGTCAGTGTCAAAAATAATTCACATCATAAAAGGTATGATGTAAAGGGACCAGTCAGATTCTGGTATTCTCTGGGAGCATGTGGGACAAACCAATGGGTGTAAGTCCACTCTCCTGATATGTGAGAGCTGGAGGCAGGATCCTTGGGAGGGAGACTAAACACATGGTTACACATAACTGACCATGGTTATTAGAGGTCACCCATCAACAGAAAGGCCAGACACAGATCTGCAAGGGACAGAGGTAAGGACTCAACGTCAGATTTAGTGGACAAGTCTGGCTGGTTTTTATGGTAAGCCACACATACTGAAAATAAATTATAGTAATACATATAATATGTGTAAATATAAAAAAAAAAATTTCCTCTTCAGCTGGAATATAATGTTTAAACACAAATACAGGTAATTATTTTAAACTCTATATTAGCAATTTCCTGACACCTTCCCTTAATTGTACATATTATTGATCCCCTGCCACTTTCCTTTAATTGTTCTATCTGCAGTTTATTATTCAATGAATTAAAAAAAAATCTAATAAAGTTAAAATATAGTTCCTACTTTTTTAAATGGTATTTGAGTCTTGGAAAAAAATGCTGCACTTTTTTTTTATTTTATTATTTTTCTTGTGTTTTAGCTGTCTCTTGCATTGGACCTAAAACTGCAAGAGAGGCACTTCCCTTTGCATGGTCTTTCTGAACCAGCCAAAACCACATAATGATGAAAACCTCACAAGGAAGCTTATTTTGAAAAAAAAAAGCCTGGTTGTCTGCAATGTTTTTCCTTAGCCTGTTATTTCAGGGAAGGGGTGGGAACAGGGATGTTGTTCTTTGGGTAATGTGTGGGTAGTGATTAGTATTGCAAAAGCCTACAGCTGGACTGCTTAGCTGACAAAAACAGGGAACATACAACTACATGAGGACAAAAAGGCAGGGGACCAGCTCAAAACTTCTCTAATTTTCTTTTTTTAAACAGAAACCATAGCCAGCAAGGCTGTCAGTGAACGTACAGCCTGGGAAAAAATGCTACATGTCCTCATCTTAAATGCTGGAGTTGTCACAGTCTCCAGCTAGGAGGGATGAGGAGCAGGCAGCACAGCTAAAACTTTGCCATAGGACATAAATAATATTCAGGAGGCCTGAGCTGTTCAGTTCCCAATATGTGTGAGAGTTACTTTCAAGAGTAGAATGAGAGCAGTCTGAAAAAAGTGATCCAACTCTTTCTCAGACTATATTTTTCCAAATTTGCATGTGTGTGAAGGTTGATGTTCTTTTTCATAAGTCTCTGCTCATCATCTTCATGGTTTCTTCATGAATCTGGCTGCCCAGTTGTAGCTAAGAAAATACATTTTTTTAGAAAATGCACTCAAGTGGCTCTTTTATGCAAATGAGGAGAGCTTAGCCTTAGATCTTTATTCAGGAACACACTTTTTACCAGATAAAAGCTCCTCTAAGTATGTCTGGACTTATGTACAGTTCTGCTGTGCTGTTAGAAATGGAGACACAGAGTGTTGTTTGGACAGCTTTTGGAAGCTAGACCATGAACATAAATGTTAAAAACCAAAATATCTAGGCCTGCAACAGCAAGCATAATTACATCAAAACCCTTTAATAAAGACTAAATGGGATGTCTGTAATTAAGGAATATTTAGATAATTAAGGTTTACAAAACAGGACCACATGGGTAGGAAGATTTTGCTGCTTTAGTTAGTGCTCTCTGCATTATCTCATGACTTGAGGGATTGAGACATGGCCCCCATTGCTGTGACAGCTAGAAAAGATGTAGGCCTTGAACCTTTCAAGGATTTCACCTTGTCAAATGAGAAACCTTTCAGATTCTCAGCAAGAAACTCTGGCTTTTATGTTACTCTTGATTGGTCTTTACAATAACCTATCTTGTTTCATTGGCTTTTAGCCCCTGATATCAAATAGTCAGATGTACAGTTTGTTCCATGTTTGAAATGCTTGATTCCCTTACTTTTCATATTCTTTTTTAATTAACCTGCCCCTATTTCTTCTTTGGGGAAAACCAAAGTAGTACAAACAACAACAAAAAAAAATCAACGCAAAAACCAACCCAAAAAGTTCCCACCAAAACCAACCAAACAGAAAAGCCCCAAAACACCTCTGGGACTGTGATTCCTCACTTTAAAGATTCTGCTAAGGATCTAGAACTGGCAGCACTGACCACAGAGGAACCAAGAGTGCAAGCAAGTCTCAGTTGCAGTTAAATATGTTTTACCTGTACAAAAGAGAAATGTAATTCCTGGAGGTGGCCAGTTGTGTGCTTCCTGGAACTGAGAATGGGAAGAGAGGAAATAAAAGACAGGTGAAAGGGGAAAAAAGGGGGTAATTTAAGTAGGTGTATAAAGATTTTTTACTGAATTTCTTAATTCCTCCAGATTTGTGTGCACCCTATAAAAAAAAATCTGTTTCTGCTAAGGCTTTTGGCAGGGAATGAAATAAAAATCCAAATTGATGAACCAGCCTTGGGCAAGTTTCACTGGGTTGGAGAAGAAAATTTCATTCCCTTCTTTCAAATCTGAATAAATTTAAGCTGGCAAAACTGGAACAAAGGAATATCAAACAATAAATTACCAGCCACAAGCACAAAAACATAGAATCATAGAAAAAATATGACTGGAAGGGACTTCAGTATATTATCAGGTCCAATCTCCTGCCTGAAGGCAGGATCAAGAATGTATACGTCATTCTTGACAGAAGTTTGGATAACATCATGAAAAAGGTCTACAGTGAAGCATACTGCCTCCCAAGGAAATCTGTCCCCAGTCCCTGCAATTTTTAGTATTACAAGATTTTAGTTTTACCCATAACAAACTGCTTTCTTTAGCACCTTTATTAAGACTTTTTGTTGTTTAAGTAGTATGACCATAGGCAGCCCACTTGAGGTATAATACATGCTAATACAGGTGATGTGGAAAGGCATGTTATATGGGCCATTTAAAAATGGAACTGATTATTGCAAAAATTAAATTATAATCTTTTTTTAGAGTTTAATAGTAATTCACCATTAATTGCCATAAGTCATACAGTG